>NW_021134125.1:0-741 GCF_004193835.3 Ostrinia furnacalis | reverse complement strand
AAGAAAAAGAATTCTATAAAAAAATAAAAAAAAGTCTCAAAAATTTTTTGACCTCTTTTTTGTCGATAAAAATAGGTCTAGTTTAATCTATTTTCATATGTACACTTTAACGTGACTCACACTGTATTTATGTAAATGGGCAGCGGAAACCACCCACTTATGTAAACCTGGATCTAAATAAATACGTAGGTAACTTTGATATATATTATATGTAAACAAAAGACTGGATTTAATAGGTACTTCCTATTTTATTTCGAGCTACGCCCACTCTGAGATCTAAAATAGCGACATTCGTGTTTCTTGCTTATCGCGGCGCGCATTCTAGGCCTAGACATAGATTCTCTTTTTTTTTGCGAAAATAAAGCCAGGTATAGTTCCAAAATACTGAACTGTCCTATGCTTGACATTGACACGTGGGGCGCCACCGTCAATACCGGATTGCTGGTTCCGATTTTTGCCGTGCTGGAAACCATATAGTTGAACGATGGTAGCGCCGCGCCCCCCTGTCATTGAGTTTGGTGGGACAGTTCAGCGTGGGTGATCTATATCTATACAGTGTGTCCGGGCATGTAGTGATCAAACTTTAAGGGCGTAATCTATGGACAATTTTATCGGTGAAAATACTTTAAATTTGGGGCTTGACCCATTTCTCGCATATTTACAAGGATTTAAGTTTTTAATTTTAAGTTTTCACCTCTTCCTTCAAAAACAAGTGATAGCGTGGGTAACTTAACATTAATA
>NW_021134123.1:57580-250084 GCF_004193835.3 Ostrinia furnacalis | reverse complement strand
GCTGTACAAGAGCACGTACACAAGATGTTGTTCTCTTTTATGATATTTGTTAGTACTAAGGTTGAATGATTAAATAATCACTGTTAAATGTTATTAATTTATCACTTTTACCGCGACTCTCGGTAATTATTCATAATAACCGGTTATTATTCATAATTTTCAATTTATCACATTAACCGTAACATATACACTGGACTCTAAAATGTCGGGAAGTCATATAGTTAAACCAGCCAATGAACTAACCTTTATGCATTTATTGATTGCCAGCATTCAATGAACGAGGTAGCCATTCATTTAACTGGCCAATTTAACCAGTTGACTGCGACATAAGTTTATTTTTTCGTCGTAACACCGCCTTGCGAAAACCTTTTTCGTGTTTCCTAAAACTTTTTGTGTTTTTACTCAGAAACGCTTTTTTAAGCCTGAGACTTTTCTGGTATTAACTAAAGGTCAAAGATACAGTTCTGTGAAGCTTATTTTTTGTTGCTATGACATTCTTTTGAAATACATAATCGATACTACGGGATAGGTACTGCTTACTTTCTTTGAGACAAAATAAAGTAAAGCATAACTTATGACTTTCCTGTTTATTACTTTTAAAAAATTATAAAAAATAATTTATGCCGAACTCCTTCGAACCTTTTGAAGGTTAATAGGTAAAACAAACCTTTTATTTCTAAGACTTATGTATTATTCTATTTATTTATACTTAGGCTGGGTTGCACCATCTTACTTTGACAAACGTCAAAAATCTGTCAAACTCCATACACAAAAAGCACCGGTTATCGTCATAGTTACTGTGTAACCACGACTGGCTCGCTAATCCGCTAAATTTTGTCAGTGTGTGCGTGCGCGCCGCATACGTGTTGACGCGCTCATACACAAACCGCGCCCGTACGTTTCTATGAAGATGACCTACTCATTTGTATTTACTCTGGTGCAACCCAGCCAGTGTGGATGGTAACATTATCTAGCGTCACAACTCTGGTGTCAAACTTAATGCACCTCTATGGGACTCATATTTGATACCATTGGCTGGGATGCGCATTAGATATGCATTAGAAGGCATTATGAAGAAAGAAAATTAGTTTATTTAGTCCTATATCATCAAAATACAGATGTCTGTCTTGTTTTTAGTTCTGAACCAAAATGGCAACCACTCAGCATGTTTTGTGCTTTAGGATAGAATCTAGAACACAGCGCTAAATTCAAGAAGCTAATATTTAACATATACACGTGATAAATAACAATTTTAAAATCGTTACAAAATCATAAATACCAACATTTCAAAATGTCGGCGACAAATTAAAGCGCCCGCGTTGAAGTGTAACGTAACACGGAACGCGAGTGCCGCAATAAAAATAGTTTCCATTCCGTTTCACGGGGTAGGGTGACCATACTGACCATACGGACTCTGTGAAACTGGGAATTTGTGAAACTAGCAATACGACCTGCAAGCTTTCAAGAAGAGAGCGTATCCTCACCTTAAAGGCCGGCAAGGCACCTGTAACGCCCCTGGGACTGCGGGTGTCTATGGGCGACGGTAATCACTTACCATTTTAGGTAATCCGTCTGCTCGTTCGTTTGCCTTCTGTCACATAAAAAAAGCATATGCGGGTTCGGGACTATTCCCACCTCTCGTTCCCACAAATGTAGCTCCTGTGTAGCCAGGATCTACAGCTTGACCGCCAATAAAAACGCAACCAGTGAAGGTCAAGTTTGTCCCGGAGGGAAGTTACCTGCGGGTTAACGCAGCTAGGCAAGCGCTGCTGTCCCCGTAGAGTGTACATAGGGAAAGAAATAAAACGTTTTTTGATTAAGTCACAACAGATAACTTCAATAGTGATAAAGAAACAAAAATTAATCATCATCGGATAATTTAGTCTCTACAGGATCACTACCTACATCTCCCTCGAATTTGTCCGAGTTTTGGTAGTTTTGGCACCCTCCACATGCTCTGGCCTGGTATGTAAGTGTTGATAAATAAACCTGTACTTCATCAATAGATTTTCTAGATAGGAGGAAATCTTTCAAAGTTTTTATGAGACTTAAAATGATGTAGAGCTAGTTTGTAAGCTAAAACTAATACCCGTATTGACAAACATTACTATGAGGTCTCACTGTGCGCGTAGACGCACAGGGTCCTAAAAACCGATTCATAGACAATACTTGAGTGAGTGCGAACCAATTAATCACTTAAGCAAGTATCGTTTGTGAATACGGGTGTAAGTCGTTTTCCAGTAAAGAGGTCTACTTTGTATAATTATCTCCAGAATGCGTTGTCACCCTATTAACACCTTGGAAATGTGAAAAATTCTCCACTTCTGCGTGTATTTAGTATAATTTATTAATTTTACATAACTTTACTTTTACTCGGGAATTTTAAAACAAACTCACTTCCTTTACGGTAGAGAATTTATATTAGTTTGAATAGATTTAATTAGGTAGAATAAATACATATTATAACTAAAGAGCTGACGGCCGCTGGGGCAGGAAAGTTCTTGAGTGGCGACCACGAGCTGGAAGACGTAGCGTGGGCAGGCCTCCCACTAGGTGGACCGACGATCTGGTGAAGGTCGCGGGAAGTACCTGGATGCAAGCGGCGCAGGACCGGTCTTTGTGGAAATCCTTGGGGGAGGCCTTTGTCCAGCAGTGGACGTCTTTCGGCTGAAACGAACGAACGAACGAACGAACGATAACTAATTGGTTAGTACATAATCTATATCTATAATTAAAAGCGAAATGTTACTGACTCACTCACTATCATCACGAAATCTTAGAAACTACAAGTGCTAGGAGTTTCAAATTTTGCATGAGGGTTCCTTTTAGAACTTTGCAAAAACCCCGAACTTTGCAAAATAGCACCTACGTGCTCACTAAGACGGGATTTTGCAAAATTCAACCCCTAAGGGGGTAAAACGGGATCCACGGGTACGAAGTCGCGGGAGGGCCGCTATTTAAAAAATAAACTCAATGGTTAAATGGGAATTGTAGATGATTTTTCTGACTCTGGGTTAGTATACAATATTGAGCGTTATTCCAGAATATGAGAATGAATCTTAAAACGGTTATGTATAAAGTTCAATATTTTTGATCAATTTAGAAATCTTAGCTTAGGCCCGCAGCTTCCCTCGCATTTAATTTTAGATCCCCGTTTCATCCCCTTAAGGGATGAGTTTTAGAAAATCCTTTCTTAGCTGATACCTAGGTATCATAATAATTATAATATCTAATAATTATTTGGGTGCCAAACAGCGTAATTCGTAGTTTGAGCCGTGTGTCTATTCAATCGGTAACGGTTGTCTTTAACAGATTTCTGATTTGAAATCCTATTATATTTCGTCAACAGATAGCATTTTGTTTATTTTTCTTGATTTCCAATCACAATAAGTGCAGATTGGAACTGAGAGCGAACTAACACAAACAGAAGTTTGTGTTAGTTCGCTCTCAGTTGACCTGAATAATAAATTAGTAGGACCTAACTGCTTACCACTTGATATTTAACATGACATTTCAACACTTGACAATAATTAGCATGACATTTTAACAATATTTTTCCATTTTTAATAATTCATTAATTCTAACTTTATTTTATAATTATCGAAACGTTTAATAATGACATTTCCACCAAACTCAATTTGTACATTAATTTCTTTTGACTAGTAAGATCGTCGTTCTGTCTCCTTCCTAAAGTTGCTGTGCCCTAACTGGGTCCACATTGTTTAACTGCCTAAATTGTAAGACCTATAAATGTGAATGCTAATGTGGTTATGCAATAAAAGTATTGAGTATTGAGTATTGAGTATTGAAGTTTTGAAAACAATCAACGAAATTAAAATTGCTCGCGTCATCACGGCTACAAAAGTTCTTCGACACGTGAAATAAAATGGAGACACGTCCGAGTTATAAGAGAAACAAATCATGAAAAATATGTATAACACGATGGTCAACAATAAACATTTAAGTTACTAAGGCTGAGTTACACCACCTAACTTTGACCGTAACTATAGCGATAACCGGTGTATTTTGTATGAAGTTTGACAGATTTTTGACGTTTGTCAAAGTTAAAGTAAGATGGTGCAACTCAGCCTAAGTATTTTCTTCTAGTCATAGCTTCTCTGCTGGACAAAAGTTCCCCAAGGATTTTCACACGACTTCCAAAATTCAAATGTACAGCGTGCAATGCTTAGCGTATACGAGATGGAGTCAGAAATGAGGAGATCCGTAAACGAACTAGTCGCTGACATAGCCCGACGGATTAGCAAGCTGAAGTGGCAATGGGCAGGGCATAGCACGCAAAACTGGCAGCAAGGTTCTGGAGTTGAGGCCACGTATTGCCAAGTTCAGCATGGACAGTTGTCAAATGACAGACGAATATCTATATGTACCTAAATATAAAAGCGAAAGGTCACTGACTGACTCACTCATAACGAAATCTCAGAAACTACAAGCTAGGAGTCTCAAATTTTGCATGGGGGCTTCTTTTAAAACGTAGGTGCTAAGGGGGTAAAATATGACGTGGATACCGACGCGTACGAAGTCGCGGGCGGCCGCTAGTACATAGATAAAATCCATAAACAAATCCCCCCGTTATGCTGTGAGCATCAATAAATAGACGGGTAAATTGAAACAGTTCATTCATCGGCGTTTCTTGTAAACAACAGTTGCGAACTGCCGAGCACTCGATCCCGAACTTAATACAACTTAGCGCATTACCATCGTGGGTAGGCCGAGGGCTAGGGGACATTTTTATAAATATACATTCTTAAAGATTATCGTCATAATTTTAACCATATTTTATAGGGATTATTGACCATTCGCATAAGGTACCTACATTATGTTGATCTTAGATGTAATAACATCCGTCCTCAAAAACTTTCACATTTTTAATATTAGTAAGAAGAAAGTAGGATGTGAAGATATGGACCAATTTAAATGAAAGTTAAAGTATCATAGGCAGTTTGAAATTCACGGTAAATATAACAGTGTTTTATTTCGGTATTTGGAAGTGTACGAGCGCGATTATAAATCTCTATCACACAAAAAAGGCTGAGGGCAAGTCCATGAGAAAACAGTACTATTCCCACCTCTGGTTCCTACCGCTGCAACTCCTGCGTAGCCAGAATCTACAGCTTGACCGCCAAAGAAAACCCAACGAGTGAGGATCAAGTCCATGATAATAGGGTAGTAATAGAACCTACATTTAGACTAGCCGTTTTGACGGCTCCCAAAAAATATCTCAGTTGACTGCTATCCGTTCCCCTATTGTACCCTAGCCCCAGGCCTAGGAGAGAAAATTCAATTTTTCCATTACCCTCTCTGGCATGGCGAGGCTTTCTTTCTTCATCCCTTCCAACATTTTGGCAGCTTGCGAAGTAAATGCATTAGATAGGGGGGTGGATATAATGAATAACGTGAAAAATGTCGCTAGCTTTGCTATGTCCACGGGGAAATATATTTGACCGAGTTATTAAGTCAAGTCACCTGAAAGAACAGGAAGATTTTGGTAGAAAATATGAGATTTTTAATGCTCGTCATCATTTCAACCACGGGACGTCCACTGCTGAAATCTGAACATAGGCGTCCCCTAATATTTTCCACATCGCCCGGCCTACACTATAGGCCTTATAAAGAAGCTTAAAGTTGCACAGCGTGCTATGGAGAGGGCTATGCTCGGTGTTTCTTTACGAGATCGTATCAGAAATGATGAGATCCGTAAACGAATTAAAGTCAGCACATAGTACGCAGAACTGACGGCCGATGGGGCAGCAAGATTCTAGAGTGGAGGCCACGTACCGGATGATGATGATGATGACTGTGTGTGTGTGTGTATATGTAGAAAGATTTGGCCTTTAAAAGCTTTATTTTGTTACAATTGTCCGATAAATAAAACGGTCTTAAAAAGAGATTGAATTGAAACTCAACTTAGATGCATAGATAATACGTTCATGTGTATAAGTCGCTCAACGAAAGTTGAGGCAAACACGTACTCACATTAATGTAAATAATTGAATACAGAACACAAGCAACATATTACACATTTCACTCAAGTTCAATTATATCGAACTAGCGGCCGCCCACGACTTCGTACGCGTGGATCCCGTTTTACCCCCTTAGGGGTGGAGTTTCGTAAAATCCTTTTTTAGTGGATGCCTACGTCATAACATCTACCTGCATGCCAAATTTCAGCCCGATCCGTCCAGTGGTTTTGGCTGTGCGTTGATAGATCACTATGTCAGTCAGTCAGTCACCTTTGATTTAGATACACTACCACGCTCTAGTTAATTTCAGCAAGCGAGACAGAAAGCACTTGTCAGTCCGACTACGCAAGACGTCAGCGTATACAGATACAAATCTTTGCTTGTGATGATGCCCTCAACTCTCGTTGCGCGACCTATACGTCTGGTATTTAGTCTACAATGTGTACAATGTACACTGTACATTCAGCCTAATGATTTCAATGTTTATTCAGTGCATATGTGAGAGCCTCATTTTGAAAGCATCAAACAGTATTGTTTGCACTCTCTTAGACGCAGCGTCGTAATTCTAGCGAGCATAAATACATAGCATTTATTTACCTAGAATTAAATATACGCAGCGAAGCTCTAGAAACGTACATGAAGCTTTCAAGAATAATAATTTTAGAAAGACAATGAAAATCGGGTATTTTACAACAATAAGTAATTCCATGAAACAACTTTTCCAAGAACACCATTGCTCTGCGTTTAAAAACTACGAGTCAATTCCATCAATTGTCAATTCCGTACCGCGCGGGAATAACTTGACATCTCGACATGCACTTTTTTTTTTTTATTAGCTTAAGCGCTTCCTCTACCTTATACCCTACTGGTATAAAAAACTCAACTCGAAATACCCAAAAATACTTGAAATACAGCTCTTGTTCATAAGTAAATATCTCTAATTTAGGCTATAAATATTTGACATAACGATATATCCAATTAATATTATTCTTACAAACATTTATATTTCGATTTATCAATGTATGTCAGAACATGTATTTATTAATATCTCGACTTATACATTTATGGATTTTCGTTTTTAATTTGACAAAAACAGTTATCAAGTTATGATCCCCTCTGAGTACTAAACACATCCATGATATGTGCAGTTGTCTTGTTATGCACGCAGTCAAGAGTTTGGATATTTGGAGTTATCCAGCTATTACCTTCGTATAATCATATTTTTATATGTGTCATTAGCAGTTGTTAAAATATAACATTGTCAGGATTTCGAGCATCTTTAAGTATTTTTTACTTACCAACCCCTGAAAATATTTTTTTAATATATTTAAGCGTTAATTATTACTTTTATTACTACACTCGACGTCAAATAAATCGCACCTCCCGCGACAAGCATTTTCAAACGTATGCATCCCCACTTCCCACCAATATTGGTACCATTTAAAAGCCTGGTTCTAACCTTCATTTCATTAAAGGGAAGGTTTTTACCCCAAAAATGTGTCTTTAGAAGGATCCAGAGTCACTTCTTCAAAAAATAGGTAGTTACGCTAGAGCCAACTTTTATGGCTATATAACTGTTAAGTTGGGTTTAATTGCTATCCATCTGTTAAAGAGGACACGTGAAATCATTATTTGGTTTTATAACCATAAAAATTGGTCTAATTGATCCCATAGGTGGGCACAAAGTGAGGTATTTTTTCAAGTCACATTTATGGTATTATGTTAATCATTTATTAAGAAATTAAATGTGTTTTTCTTTGAGGATATTTATTGGGCTTTCAAATAACACCAATATTGTTGGGGCACCATGATTGTGTCAGAAGAAAATCGTTAAAGTTCGCGTCGCGGAAGGTGCGGTTTATTTGATGTTGAGTATATTTTCAATGGTTTGAAACTAAATTAACGTTTAAATAGCAAGTTGAAAGAAGAAGGATAAGTTTAGTCAATAGGTAGGTAGGGAAGGTAGGTAATGNTTTGAAAACAATCAACGAAATTAAAATTGCTCGCGTCATCACGGCTACAAAAGTTCTTCGACACGTGAAATAAAATGGAGACACGTCCGAGTTATAAGAGAAACAAATCATGAAAAATATGTATAACACGATGGTCAACAATAAACATTTAAGTTACTAAGGCTGAGTTACACCACCTAACTTTGACCGTAACTATAGCGATAACCGGTGTATTTTGTATGAAGTTTGACAGATTTTTGACGTTTGTCAAAGTTAAAGTAAGATGGTGCAACTCAGCCTAAGTATTTTCTTCTAGTCATAGCTTCTCTGCTGGACAAAAGTTCCCCAAGGATTTTCACACGACTTCCAAAATTCAAATGTACAGCGTGCAATGCTTAGCGTATACGAGATGGAGTCAGAAATGAGGAGATCCGTAAACGAACTAGTCGCTGACATAGCCCGACGGATTAGCAAGCTGAAGTGGCAATGGGCAGGGCATAGCACGCAAAACTGGCAGCAAGGTTCTGGAGTTGAGGCCACGTATTGCCAAGTTCAGCATGGACAGTTGTCAAATGACAGACGAATATCTATATGTACCTAAATATAAAAGCGAAAGGTCACTGACTGACTCACTCATAACGAAATCTCAGAAACTACAAGCTAGGAGTCTCAAATTTTGCATGGGGGCTTCTTTTAAAACGTAGGTGCTAAGGGGGTAAAATATGACGTGGATACCGACGCGTACGAAGTCGCGGGCGGCCGCTAGTACATAGATAAAATCCATAAACAAATCCCCCCGTTATGCTGTGAGCATCAATAAATAGACGGGTAAATTGAAACAGTTCATTCATCGGCGTTTCTTGTAAACAACAGTTGCGAACTGCCGAGCACTCGATCCCGAACTTAATACAACTTAGCGCATTACCATCGTGGGTAGGCCGAGGGCTAGGGGACATTTTTATAAATATACATTCTTAAAGATTATCGTCATAATTTTAACCATATTTTATAGGGATTATTGACCATTCGCATAAGGTACCTACATTATGTTGATCTTAGATGTAATAACATCCGTCCTCAAAAACTTTCACATTTTTAATATTAGTAAGAAGAAAGTAGGATGTGAAGATATGGACCAATTTAAATGAAAGTTAAAGTATCATAGGCAGTTTGAAATTCACGGTAAATATAACAGTGTTTTATTTCGGTATTTGGAAGTGTACGAGCGCGATTATAAATCTCTATCACACAAAAAAGGCTGAGGGCAAGTCCATGAGAAAACAGTACTATTCCCACCTCTGGTTCCTACCGCTGCAACTCCTGCGTAGCCAGAATCTACAGCTTGACCGCCAAAGAAAACCCAACGAGTGAGGATCAAGTCCATGATAATAGGGTAGTAATAGAACCTACATTTAGACTAGCCGTTTTGACGGCTCCCAAAAAATATCTCAGTTGACTGCTATCCGTTCCCCTATTGTACCCTAGCCCCAGGCCTAGGAGAGAAAATTCAATTTTTCCATTACCCTCTCTGGCATGGCGAGGCTTTCTTTCTTCATCCCTTCCAACATTTTGGCAGCTTGCGAAGTAAATGCATTAGATAGGGGGGTGGATATAATGAATAACGTGAAAAATGTCGCTAGCTTTGCTATGTCCACGGGGAAATATATTTGACCGAGTTATTAAGTCAAGTCACCTGAAAGAACAGGAAGATTTTGGTAGAAAATATGAGATTTTTAATGCTCGTCATCATTTCAACCACGGGACGTCCACTGCTGAAATCTGAACATAGGCGTCCCCTAATATTTTCCACATCGCCCGGCCTACACTATAGGCCTTATAAAGAAGCTTAAAGTTGCACAGCGTGCTATGGAGAGGGCTATGCTCGGTGTTTCTTTACGAGATCGTATCAGAAATGATGAGATCCGTAAACGAATTAAAGTCAGCACATAGTACGCAGAACTGACGGCCGATGGGGCAGCAAGATTCTAGAGTGGAGGCCACGTACCGGATGATGATGATGATGACTGTGTGTGTGTGTGTATATGTAGAAAGATTTGGCCTTTAAAAGCTTTATTTTGTTACAATTGTCCGATAAATAAAACGGTCTTAAAAAGAGATTGAATTGAAACTCAACTTAGATGCATAGATAATACGTTCATGTGTATAAGTCGCTCAACGAAAGTTGAGGCAAACACGTACTCACATTAATGTAAATAATTGAATACAGAACACAAGCAACATATTACACATTTCACTCAAGTTCAATTATATCGAACTAGCGGCCGCCCACGACTTCGTACGCGTGGATCCCGTTTTACCCCCTTAGGGGTGGAGTTTCGTAAAATCCTTTTTTAGTGGATGCCTACGTCATAACATCTACCTGCATGCCAAATTTCAGCCCGATCCGTCCAGTGGTTTTGGCTGTGCGTTGATAGATCACTATGTCAGTCAGTCAGTCACCTTTGATTTAGATACACTACCACGCTCTAGTTAATTTCAGCAAGCGAGACAGAAAGCACTTGTCAGTCCGACTACGCAAGACGTCAGCGTATACAGATACAAATCTTTGCTTGTGATGATGCCCTCAACTCTCGTTGCGCGACCTATACGTCTGGTATTTAGTCTACAATGTGTACAATGTACACTGTACATTCAGCCTAATGATTTCAATGTTTATTCAGTGCATATGTGAGAGCCTCATTTTGAAAGCATCAAACAGTATTGTTTGCACTCTCTTAGACGCAGCGTCGTAATTCTAGCGAGCATAAATACATAGCATTTATTTACCTAGAATTAAATATACGCAGCGAAGCTCTAGAAACGTACATGAAGCTTTCAAGAATAATAATTTTAGAAAGACAATGAAAATCGGGTATTTTACAACAATAAGTAATTCCATGAAACAACTTTTCCAAGAACACCATTGCTCTGCGTTTAAAAACTACGAGTCAATTCCATCAATTGTCAATTCCGTACCGCGCGGGAATAACTTGACATCTCGACATGCACTTTTTTTTTTTTATTAGCTTAAGCGCTTCCTCTACCTTATACCCTACTGGTATAAAAAACTCAACTCGAAATACCCAAAAATACTTGAAATACAGCTCTTGTTCATAAGTAAATATCTCTAATTTAGGCTNGAACTAGAAAAAACTATTTCCGATATAAAAGATAATTTAGAAAATATAAAAGGTGTGAAGTTCTCGGCTGACAAGCTTGAGGTGCAGGGTCCAAATAAGAAGGCCAGGGTGTAGCAAAAAGTGTACTTTTACTTCGCAGTACCAGCGTATTGTACAGAAATAGGTGCGTGCGTGCTCCGTCCGTCAACCAATTCCAATCAGGACGTTGGAGACAGACGCGAAGTCGCGAGGCAAATATTCGTAATGCGCCTTCGGAAGTCCCAATCTGCGATTCCCCTAAAGAACGTCACAGTCGGATGCAACCTCAGGTTATTACTTTACTTGCTTACTTTTTCTTACTTACAATATTCAACATAATCGTCGGAAGGTCTTTATGGGAAAAAAAATCTGGACACCGCGGTGTAGAAATCGACTCTCAATGTGCTAGTGTCATCTAGCGGCGAGCGGCGTAAACACTTCCTAAACTGGATACATCTTTCAATAAGCACGGCGATCCGCGGAGGCTTGGTAATGCAGGCGAACACCACGAGATGGCGCTAGTAGTATTGATTGATAAATGCGATATTGTTACAAAAATAAATATTATGATGCTTTTAAATAAAACTTCATAAATGTCTACTTTATAGGAAAAATCGAAACCAATTTAATTTTATTTATTTATTTAATCATTATTATTGTTTTGAAAAACTACAAATAGTGGATTTAATTCCATAGGGTAGTCTGTCCACCAGTTGACCTTATGATAATGCAGATAGAATAGAATTATTAAGGCCAAACGAATACCAAACTATATTAATTATTTATTATATTATTTAATTCTAAATAAATTAAACATTATTAATTCAAAGTAGCTTAAAATGATGTCATTAAGTATTTGATATAAAAGTAGAAAAATAGTTAAGTAAGATTACAAGTAGGAAGATTTTCATTCCAGTAAAGTACATCCACTTACTTTACTCCTACATAATACCGTTTTTAAAAGCCAATTATTTTTTGTTGATGAGCGGTAGCTGTAGCGGACTTAATATATCCCTAACATTTTTAATATAAAAATATAACTTCGAAAAAAACTGCATTCACGCTTTTTAGTACATTAAGTCTCAACATATAATCTTCCCATGTTGTGTAAATATTTTTCCTACTAGATTATGCTTTATTAACTGATCCAAATAACTTTAGAAACTGTACTAATTTATTATAATTGTAACAGTCAAAACTCAAAAGTGGTTTTGACCAAGGGCGTTAGTCAAAATTACTAGGAAATCATTAAAAATTATTGCAAAGTGTATTATTTGTGTGATTTGTGCATACAAAATAATGACACCGAAGGTACTACAGTAAGGTGAATTTTTTTCATAATATTATATAATATATAATATTCTTAAAAAATCTAGCTTTTTCATTTTTTAAATTTTTATGATGACTATCCTAACTTAATTAGGTAATACGTTATTTTATAGCATGTTTTTATTTTCTTAAATCATCTTTTAATAATTATCCTATACCTGACAAATACCTAGTTTCTTCAAATATGAGAAATAATAAAAAGCAACATTACTTTACCCGATGTGAGTAGATGTCATCATTTTATATGTATAAATCACATAAATTTTACACTCTAAAATAGTTTTATTATATATTTTTGATGATTTTTTAGATTCTTTCATTTGTTCCAAACGCATATACTTAAATACTATAAGAAACGTCTTTAAAATTTATCTTCACAGTTATTTTAATATCCTCACTGTGTAGATTTTTAAAATATTTGTTTAGATAATCTAAGGGCGTAAAGGACAAATTATTTAGACTTGGGTATGAAAATGTAAGGTTGTATAGGACAATAGATATACTCCATGTACATTATACGCCCAAAAAATTGTGTTTACTTGTTCTTTACTACCATGGTAACTGTACTAAAAAATCAAATGGTATTTACATCCCAATTTTCACGATGAATTCTGCTTAGCTTATCAAATATTTTAAATATTTAAAAAAAAAAAAATATGATGGGTCGTAAAGGCACTTTTTTTGGGAATTTCGACAAACTAAATGTACAGATCGATAGAGAATTAAATTCTGAGTAAAACTGTATAAATAACTCATTTTCGGTATTTTGTCCTTTACGACCTTTGAGCCCAGAGGTATCGATATGTAAGAAGGATTCTGCTGTTCAATTATAGCTGATTCGGTATCTACATAATCATAGAAGCTATAAAATTAATCAGGCTTTCCTAGTTATTCTTGAAAAAACTGCAGTAAATGAAGTTTTCTATGGAAAACTATATCAGCTATGCGAGCAACACTAAACTAAAGTTTATCTGTTGGCCTTAATTTTATCGAGTAAAATATCCTTTATAAAATACCACTTTCAAAATCGTAACATCACTTGAATACCTACTTTGATAATAGTAATGGTTAAAAAAAAATNCGCGGTACGGAATTAAGATTTTTGTTGGGTAAAATTAACGAAAATTGGCAAATTGAGACGTCATTGACTTACAAATTCACATACAATTTATGTGAGAATCGCGTTCCAACAAAAGTAAGTAATTGGTGGTATTTAAATAGGTACCGATCAAAATAGTAAGTACCTTACATAAATTAGGTACACAATTTCTTTTGCTATCACAAAACCAGTAAACCAGAGGCAAATGGAGGATTAGGGTAAGGGTTGTGGAAGCCTTCTGATTACATTAATAAGAGATATTTTGCAATAAAATTTTATAAGTCCGATGAGCTGTTTACTTAAGATAAAACATGCTATGTTGACTTGTATTAAGACGCATGCCTTCCGGATATTAATTTATTAAAAGCCACAATGGTCCAAATGTCAAATGACAAAGGCTTATGAATCCAGGATGTGCGAAGACAATGAAACTTTACATAGAAATAAAGATAGAGATAAAAATTAAATATTGTGTCAAAAAGTTGATGTACTCGTACCTATGTAAGTTGCCAGTTTCGTTGCTTCTTCTCAGCACTGTGCACTGGCCGACATGGCATGGTTGTCTTCAAGTAAAAAAAAATCAAAAATATTTTAGTCAATTTTAACCACTGGTGGCACTTATGAATTTCAAGGTTAAGTTATACTGGGACTTGTAAAAACGCTTTAAAGTCTTTTTTCAGAAAATAAATGCCTTTTTATAAGAAAACTAACAAAGTGAATGACTACGAAATTAATTTCGTAGTCAAAAATTATTAACTTTTTAAAAAAATAAAACCGACTTCAAATGCGTGAACACAAAAAAAAACTAAAAATTAAAAATATTGCGTATAAAAAAGTTCATCCCCAATTTTCCACCCTTGGGGGTGAAATATTTTCTTCAAATTCGCATGAAACCACCCTTTTGATAATACCTATTCAACAAAAAAATAATCGTTCAAATTGATTTATAATCGGCGGAGATATTGCGTATAAAAAAGTTCATCCCCAATTTTCCACCCTTGGGGGTTTGGGACCACCCTTGAGGTATTACCTATACGCCGAAAAAAGATTTGTTCAAATCGGTTCATAATTGGCGGAGTTATCGCGTAACAAACATAGAAAAAAAAACATACGGGTCGAATTGAGAACCTCCTCCTTTTTTTTGAAGTCGGTTGAAAATTAAGGTGCAAACCCAATTTAGTGACCTAAAATTTTTATAGAACTAACCTGAGCATTACGTCACAGCCACACGCCTATACTAGTGTGAAAAGATGCATTGTAACACAATAAGTGTGTGACAAGTGACGTCAAAGGATTTCAAATGTTATAACACATTTCGTTCGTTCATTCGTTTCAACCAAATGACGCCCACTGCTGGACAAAGGCCTCCCCCAACGATTTCCATAACGACCGGTCCTGCGCATTCGATTGTAAATAAATAAATAAATAAATAAATAAACCTTTATTGTCACCATAACAAAAAAATACAACTTTAACACAGCTTAACAATTAAAAATAAGGTGACAAGGGCATCCGGCTCAGCGTAAGCTGTACGGCACTAGGTCCATGCAGCGCTGGTTTTCAGCCGGTGCCAGTCTCCTGCACAGTAAATAAATATAATGTAATAAATATAATAAATGCATAATATAATATTAAAATTTAATATCATCAAAAGATGTAAGTATAAAACGTAGAAGAATCGTTTCCAAAGATTCCTACATGGGTAATATTGGACAAGGATACGATGGGACGTATGTAGGTTGAAAAGGGTGCTCTGATTAGGACAGGAATCTGTTCTAGAGATATATTGCCTTATTTCCCTTTTTTATTATTCCGCCAAGCGTTCATTGCCATTCAATTACATCTTAAGACGTTTCGTAGATGGACGGCTGGACAGACCATTTTTCAGCGCCTTAGGTCTATCGTATCCCTTTTGTGCTATAGAGTTTTGTTTGTTGATTTATATGTAAGAAGGATTCTGCTGTTCAATTATAGCTGATTTGGTATCTACATAAATATAGAAGCTATAAAATTAGTCAGGCTTTCCTATTTATTCTTGAAAAACTGCAGTAAATGAAGTTTTCTATGGAAAACTGTGTCAGCTATGCGAGCAACACTAAACTAAAGTTTATCTGTTGGCCTTAATTTTATCGAGTAAAATATCCTTTATAAAATACCACTTTCAAAATCGTAACATCACTCGAATACCTACTTTGATAATAGTAATGGTTAAAAAAAAAACTTTACCTGCTATGGACATCAGTCGTGTTTTTTATTTTGATTTTTATTATTACTATAGCGGCCGCCCGCGACTTCGTACGCGTGGATCCCGTTTTACCCCCTTAGGGGTTGAATTTTGCAAAATCCCGTCTTAGTGAGCATCTACGTTCGTACTCGTACGTGTTCGTACGTAAAATTTGAGACTCCTAGCACTTGTAGTTTCTGAGATTTCGTGAGTGAGTGAGTCAGCGACCTTTCGCTTTTAGATGCTCGTACTAAGTAGTTACTTTAGTGTCTTCGTGAAAGACAGGGGGATAAGCAACTACAAAATAAAGCCGAAATTGTTAGCTACTTCTTGGAAATACAAGCTACAGAACAAGCACGCAGGTGAAACTTTGGTATACTTTCCGACTACATGTTATGTAGGGTGAACGTACACTGGAAAAACCGACTCCAAAAAACCTACACTAAAAAGCAGAATAATAATTACTAATTACCTACTNACTTATAGGAATCTGACCAAAAACCACAAAATTATCAGTCTCTCATCATCATTGGGTAATTTTGTCCCAAATGCTTGAGTACGAATATCACTAATTTAGCAGAGCCAAATAGAAAATTTGGTCCCACACATAAAACAGGGTTTTATAAAACACTTTTTAGGCATCTCAAAACGATGGGATGAAGCGCCACTATAAGGCTGAGTTGCACCACCTAAACGACCGTAATTTTAACGATAACCGGTGTTTTTTTGTATGGAGTTTGACAGATTTTTGACATTTGTCAAAGTTAAAGTAAGATGGTGCAACCGAGCCTAAGATACACCGCAGACTACAGACTTTTAGTCGGCCGATAGGTGGTTTCAAATTCGTTTGAGGAATCGGCAAATACCAAATCGGTGTACCTACTGTGTGCACTTCCATACATGTTCATACTGATTAACAAACAGTCCGACCCAACTATCGACCGACTAAGCCTAGGCGCAGACCGCCGACTTTAGTTGGCCGATAGTTGGGCCCGAGTCTAATTTCTATGAAGAATCGGCCGATCTTAGCAAATCGGTGTAATGTGCGTACTTACATACATCTCCATACTGATCAACAGCCCGACCCAACTATCGACCGGCTAAAAGACTGCCAGTACCTCTAGTAGGAAAAACTTTCGAGTTCGTTTCGTTGCGTATTCAAAGTGTCATCGAAAAATTATAGCCGCCCTAGGGGGCGTTGTTTAATTTTTCATACAAAATTTTTCGATGACACTTTGAATACGCAACGAAACGAACTCGAAAGTTTTTCCTACTAGAGGTACAGGAGTCTTAAAATTTTGTCCAGGTTAGAAAAAAACATAGATCCGTGGATGTATGGATATCATTAAGCGTCAGTATACGTCCACCCCAAGTCACCATCTGCCAACTTTGAAATTCTGAATTGAAATACAATGCCGTAGAGTTTCGACTCCGAAAGTTCTGCTCATTTTGCTTGTTTATTAATTAGTTTTCACAGAAGTATATGGCTTATAAATGGTCTCATAGAACTTGGAAAAAGTTGTTCAAAACATGTAATGGACTACTTAAGTACACTTTATCCTTAATGCCAAGATTCTAACTTTAAATTGGAAAGCAAATACCTACCCACTCCTATGGAAAGTCGACAATACATCAGATTTGGTTGCAAAATGACACCTATTTACAAGTATAATAAAGATGTAGTGCGTATAGATCGTTTCATCCAGGAAGACGCGCCCCACCATTTTTTGGTCGAGGGAAGCGGAGGGTGCGGGGAGTTTGATCCGAGAAATCCGAGCGTCATTATTGTAGTGTGCGTGTGCACTCATGGATGATTATCCAATTGCAATGCTGTTATCACGGGTATGTTACGTTATGACGCTCGGTTTGCTCGGATCAAACTCCCCGCACCCCGCGCTTCCCTCGACCAAAACGTGGTGGGGCGCGTCTTCGTGGATGAAACGATCTATAAGCACTACATTGACATCTTTATTATACTTGTAAATAGGTATTTAAAAAATGTATGCTCAGTGTCATTAACAATATGGTGTAATTTAGCCTGTCTCAAGAGTCAAGCACCATTTTGTTGACAAACGTCAGTGACCGGCACTGCGCCGAAGCTATAGGGCTGACTTCGGAAAAATGATGTGACGTGAGGTGCCAAACTGCGGAAAATGGCGGAGGAAATACATGATTTAGCATGAATTATCAAGAATAATATTAACTACTTATTTACCTCTCTCTCAGTGTTTTGAGGCAACTTAAAAAAGTACATTCTGTGTTTTTATTATTATTTAGGCAGTTAAATACTGCACAGTATTTAGTACACCATTTTCTTTATTTTCTCCCATCATACACAAGAATACGCGTGCGTGAGTCAATGTTCGCTCGTATGTGAGGCCTTGTCGAATAGGGCCAGTAGGTGGGCCATCGTGCGTGTTTTGTTTTCGATGTAAACTCGCGGAGATGAATACTTAGCCCTGGTCTTACCACTAGACCACAGAGGCGGTTAACTGGCACGTCAAATGTCGCCCCTCCCGTGCCGTTCCCATACCTCAGGCACTGACTAAATTGCACTAGACCTGTAATAACTCAATATATTCATCAGGATCCTAATGAACATAGGCGGTACGAAGTTCGCCGGGTCAGCTATAAAAACTTAAAAAGTAACAGAAGCTAAAACTAAATCTGAAAGTTAAATTACAATTATAAAAGAAAGATACATTTATTACAATGGACATCACAAATACAGGCAATTACATAGACATGACAGTGGCACATAAAAAAGGAAGAAAAAAATAAAAACAGGAATAAACTGAGCAGTGCCACCCATTCACAAATAAGATGCCCACTGCAATGGGACCCCACTCAGCATATGCCGTGGCCCACGGTGACCACAGTAGATATATGAGCTAAAGCAGTACGGAAACTTAGCCCTTTCGGCGAGTTAAATACCTACACTTCAACTGAGTGTTAGGGTTGGCACTCTTAATCTTTATAAAATTAAAAAGGTTCTGACTTCTTTATTTATTAAAACGTTTATTTAGGTTTTTTAATTATCAAATACCTAATGGAATAAATTAATTGACTAAGTAGTTAACAAAAAAATAAAACGTTAATTAGGTTCTATAATGATCGAATACATAATCGAATAAATTGATTAAGTAGGTACTATTAGAGGCCGGTAGAAGATATTCTATTCTCATAAATAAAATACCGGATACCTACTTTCACATAGCTATTGCCTCATTTTAAATACAGTTCATCACTTAGTACGGTCCGCCCCGGGTTCCAAGCATCAGGGGGTGACACAAGTCGCGCAGATTAGTACTCCCTGGCACATCTGCATGGCAAATCTGCGGTCTATGNAGTGAAAAATACGTGTAGAGTATTTTTTGATAAGTTAACTGACGGACTAATTAAAACTCTTGCTTTTTGACCCAGGCAACATCCCCATTACTGACCACAGAGGTTAACTGGCACGTCAAATGTCGCCCCTCCCGTGCCGCTCCCATACCTCAGGCACTGACTAAATTGCACTAGACTTTTTTTTTTTTTTTTTTTTCTTGGCAAGCACTAGACTTGTAGACTTGTAATAACTTACTATGTTCATCAGGATCCTAATGAACATAGGCGGTACGAAGTTCGCCGGGTCAGCTATAAAAACTTAAAAAGTAACAGAAGCTAAAACTAAATCTGAAAGTTAAATTACAATTATAAAAGAACTAGCTTTCCGCCCGCGGCTTCGCCCGCGTGGAATTTTGTCTGTCACAGAAAAACTTTATCGCGCGCGTCCCTGTTTCAAAAACCGAGATAAAAACTATCCTATGTTCTTTCCCGGGACTCAAACTATCTCTATGCCAAATTTCATCAAAATCGGTTGCGAGGTTTAAGCGGGAAAGCGTAACAGACAGACAGACAGACAGAGTTACTTTCGCATTTATAATATAAAGAAAAAAAGAATGATACATTTATTTAATTACATAGACATGACAGTAGCACATAAAAAAGGAAGAAAAAAATAAAAACAAGAGTAAACTGAGCAGTGCCACCCATTCACAAATCAGATGCCCACTGCAATGGGACCCCACTCAGCAAATGCCGTGGCCCACGGTGACGAAGGCCACGGCGCTGGTTTTCAGTGTAAAGACAACTCCAGGTCATGTACAAAGACATTTAATTAAAAAAGTAAATTGTATTAACACTGCATTATTGTTTAAAAATAGTTTAGAAAAAGATCTCCTAGACTATTTTAATAAAACTACATTTTCAAATAAAAACAGCGTCCTTTTCGTTGTAATTTTCTCGACGAATAAACCCAGCGTTTTCTTTTAAACTTGATTTTTCAGTTCCAATTAAGACTAACAAGGTTTTTAATTTCTTATTAATTGCTAACACTGCCTGCTTCAAGAACAATGAAGAGAAGTTTCATGAATATTATATTATAGCTGCCTTTTCTAGCAAAAATACGTTGTAAGGTGAAATACCGGATTTATAAATTCTACACGTCCGTATGAAGAATTTATTAATTCTCAAAGGCATGTTTTATAGATTTTACAACTTTGTTTTATTTAATGTATGTAGGAGACAAAGACACGAACTGGAAGTAGTTCTATTTTTCACTAAATATATTTTTCTAATTTTGTGCAAAACTTAGCTGTCCGATGATTTACCAGTTTATATGATAGTCAAATCAATACAAAGCGGAGACAATTGATCAAAAAACACTTTAAACTACATAATATACACTGGTAAAAATACTCTGATACCGCGGGCTAAGTCAACAAGACAGCGCCATCTAGTTTTCAAAAAGATAACTTCTATCACTAAGAATGTCAAAGAAGAACGAAAATCTACTGCAATTTATCGTCCCGTGTGGCCGAGCTTTTACGACAGATACAAAACCAGTTAAGCTTTCTTTGAAAGCTCCAAATCAAATAAGAGTAGCAACCAATCGCGTCCGCATTACTCATTCACTTAGCTCTTAACTTGGTCTTCGAGGAGAGTGAAAATCGCATTTAAGTGCAACTTCTGAACTAAATGCTACAGGGTTGTCTGTTGTACGACTGGGCCACGACATAATCTATCTAAATATACAGGGTGGAATTTTGTAATGCCACCTGGAGAGAAAGTACTCTTAATACTGTAGATCAGGTTTTCCCAAACTATGGGTCGCGTGGTGGTCCCGAGCGAACATTGAGTGGGCCCTGCCTGTAGACCACCACACCACCCTACCGATCCAACCGTTGGGCAGCGGGCGACTGTCAGCCGCCTGAACGGATTGTAATTTGAAAAATCCTTTATTTAGGCAGGTTCCGACTTTGGGAACTTGTATTTGATGAGTCGTAGCCAAGACAACTTTGGGAACCACTGCTGTAGATAAATCTACTGTGTTTAAATCTTTGNGAAAAGAAAAAGAACTACATTCAAAGATTTAAACACAGTTCAATTATTATTATTATTAGCAACCCTAACAACAAGTATCAACTTGCCGCTTGGTCGGCAGGTCAGCTTGGTATGTTTCTAATTGGCAAAGACTGATCCTGAAACTTTGTCAATGGAGTTAGGGTTGACAAAACAGTAGTGATACACAATGGAAATTTTGTTGGTCCATTATATTACAAACTTTTATAACTAGACCCGGCGAGCTTCGTATCGCTTTCATCAGAAATAATGTAGGATTCTAATCGTGAAAGAAATCTTAGATCTTTCCAGTAGTTTCGGGGCATATTCATTCAAACAAAGAAATCTTTTTTACTTAGGACTTATGTCATACTTTTCCATTGTTTTTTTTTTTGTAAAATAGGTACTACTAGAATGTTAATAAAATGATGTCACTAAAAGCCATTTATTATTTTTTTACCCCATAGAAAGATCAATATGTGTAGACTTTTCTAGATTTTTCTCTGCATATTAGTTAATTCTAAGTTCTAAGGAAAAAAGTGTTGTGTCAAGTAAATATCTAGCTGAAGTGATGTTTAAAATCCTTTCCAAGTCGCTTCTATCGTAAATCATATTTATTTTCTTTGATACGTAAATATGTTACATCTGCAGACGTCTTCCATCATAATAAAACAGACGAAAACAAGCAAATTACGAAGACTACACACACAATGAAATCCCTCATTAGATTAGAGGGCATCACGAAAGTGTTGCTCGTGACACTACTGAGGAGTGTGTACAGTCAGCCAGATAAAACACTGACGTTTTTAGAATAGGTATTATGTTTATAAAACTTCAGCGCAATCTTTCAGTGGTTTGCGCTGTGTGTTGATAGATCAGCCCCCCTAGACAAAACGCACTTTTTGATCGAATCGAAAATCGAATCCGTCAAAACTCCATACAAAAAAGGGGCTTTTCGACCACTTTGCGACTGGTTTGCGATTATAATTTGCACTTTGTCTAGACCAGCAGTTCGTTCGTTCGTTTCAGCCAAATGACGTCCACTGCTGGACAAAGGCCTCCCCCGAGGATTTCCATAACGATTGGTCCTGCGCTGCCCGTATCCAGGCTCTTCCCGCGACCTTCACTGATAAATCAGTAAACGTTGCCTTATGATGCCATTTTGCCAACAAGCTACAAAGTCTGCCGTGGTTAATTAATTAACTAGTACTCAGAATGCATCATGGCTTTTGTTCATTGTCACAACGCGTCGTGGTCGTTTTACAATGACCACAACGCGTTTTGCGCTGTGTTACACACACAACAATGAATCCCTCATTATTAGAGGACATCACGAAAGTGTTGCTCGTGACACTTCTGAGAACTGTGTACAGTCAGTCAGATAAAACACTGACGTTTTTAGAATATTATATTCATACTTTGATAGTCAGAAATATCCACAGTTTATAGTAGCCATAAAATTACGTGTTTTCTCAATGAATTTGTCATGAAAAAATTAAAATTTAAAAATATGGAATACATACAGGATGTATTCCCAAATTCCAAGATTTTATTACACCAGGGATTTTCGATAAGTCTGCTTATATCATGAAAAAAGGGGGAACCTTAACACGAAAAGTTAGACGCATGTTGAACGCTAAGATCTGCACTGAACAGCCCCAGTATGAAATTGTCAGGAGGGCGCTACCATCAATACTGAATTATTATAGTGGGTTCAATTCCCGCCTTAGGCAGTTCGATTTTTTCAAGTTATTTATAATTTTCAAAATACTGAATTAGTTTCGATTATTGCCACGTTGGACAACCAATTATAATTATGACATTTACAGGAGGGCGCTACTATCAATCGACACTGGGTTGTTAATTTTTTTTTTACCACTTGACGTTTCAAAATCAAATGGACTACCTATACAAATTGGCATTTAGTTTGGAAATGCCATTTTAAACTAGTGTCCAACACGTATCGCGTTGAAACTTTGTGGTAAGGCTCAATATTTTTATTTCGTTTACGGAGCCGAGTGTCCCAAAAGCTTTTGGCACGTTTCGCGTGTACTTCATGAAGCGCAGGAGTGCCAAAATGAAGCACAATTGGTATGTACAGCGTCACTAAAAACAAAATGCTTTTGCACTGTTTGCTACTCTTTCCTATTAGTAAAAAGATTTGAAATAACACGTGGCAGAGTGGTTAACTACGAGGTAGAAACTGATTTTGAATTAAAGCTTATAAAACGCTTTAAATTTAAAATACCAAGTGTCATTTTTGTATACCTAAGTTATAGCTAAAAGTTAGCCGTTTATGCACGTAATGTCTTCAGATATTTTACTAATTTTCAAGAGCTTCTAAAGCTGAAATATGAAACTACGCTCAAAACTTGATTCAAAGTCAAACGCAGATCCTGTTCATCCAATACAAGCCCTTTTTAGTCTCGGTGCCACACGAATGTTCAGCGTAATATTATAATACTTTCACGTATTGTATTGAAGTTTTTACTTTCGGCAAGCTGAAAACAAATGACTGTCGCATAGCATACCCCTGTGGGTCTAGACAAAGTGCAAATTATAATCGCAAACCAGTCGAAAAGTGGTCGAAAAGCCCCTTTTTTGTATGGAGTTTTGACGGATTCGATTTTCGATTCGATTAAAAAGTGCGTTTTGTCTAGGGGGGCTGAAATAGTGCTGAAATGCAACAAGACTAAATGATAGTCGCATGCCTGAGTGCAGCGTAGGTACATCTAGGTAGACCTGTATAGGGTTGCCAGGCGTCCGGCTTTAGCCGGACATGTTTGGCTTTTTAGGGACTTGTTATTGATATTGCCTTGTCCGGCCTGTCCGGCTTTTTATTTGGTTGCCGCGCTAGGCGAAAGTCGAGCCACAGAATCATATAAAGCGCACGCATCAGGATGTTGGATAGTAACCGATGATGATAGTACTCACTCATGAACTGACACTAATTGCACCCCCCCGTCACATTTTTTTTTTTTTTTATCCACAAGGAGGAATGTCCGGCTTTTAGGGTAAAATGTCCGGCCAAATGAAGCACAAAGTCCGGCTTTTGTGATTTTGGACCTGGCAACCCTAGACCTGTAGGCTGAGTATAGCCGCTAGACAAATGCGAACATTGTCCCATACCTACCTGCCTGCGTGCTTACCATGAGTTTACGTTAGGTGTGCTCGCACTGCTCGCTAGTGACTGCGTAAAAAATGTCATTAACATGTATGACAGATTGTACAGCGCCCCTAGTGACTACTTTCAAGAACTAAAATCTTCATAGACTTTTGACTCACTCGCTAGCGAGCACACGTAACGTAGACCCGTGGTAAGTAAGTACACTGAAATGAATGCAAGCTCCAAACGTAAAAATGAAACAAACGACAGTCGCATGTTTCTGCCTTGGTACATCTAGGTAGACCTAATGTGCCTTTAGGTAAATCTATAGCAGAGTAAATACAAATGAGTAAGGTAAACGGCTACTAGTTCGTGATAGTACGTAAGTTCGTAAGTTTTTTTTCTAGCTCAAAAAATAAGCAAATGGTATATTATTTATAAAAATTCTTCATCACTACAAAAACTCTATACTGTAAGCTATCTAAAAAACCTAGTACCAACATTGTGGCGCCAAAAATGAGAGCAATACGAAGCTTCAAACTCTCAGAGAGCCAAAATCAGCCGTGCGGCGTGAAAAGGTTGCTCTCACCGTAAGGTTAGCACTCCAACTTCTTAAGCTTGTAGAAAGGCGAAGGAACGTCCATTTGAATAAAACTTATAATAGTGGTTTCATCTGTTCCTTGACAATTGATTTGACTTAGAAAAAAGTTATAAGAAAACGTAGAATTCCTTTAAAATTGCGATTATTTGACTCACGAAACAGCGTACATATTTTTTCTCGGGTGTCCCCTATTTCGTGACACTACCGAATCAAGGATATTATGGATAACATTTTGATGCTTGGTTTTTAAATAATTATTTATGATAATTTAAATGTAAGTTATGAAACAAATAATACAATTATTTAAGTTTCTCATGACCTAAATTCGGTATATGTTTCGTTCACTAGAATCTACATGACACGAGTTTGAAGTTCACATATTTTCACATATTGTTAGAATTAACAAATCCAAATTTTATACGTAGGTACGTACATCTAGCTAGGTAGCTAGACTCACATTATTTCTCATAAATATTTCAGGTACGTAATATCGTCAATTTCACACAATTCATTTATTCTAAATATACATTATCGTTTTTAAATTTATTAAACCCTTAATCATTATTAAAATATCCTAACTCGATGCATAAAACCGTATCCCGAAATAGGGGACATGAGTTCACGAACTTAGAAACCGAGCAAAATTTTATCACGAAACAGGATCCAAACAAGAGGTCCGCAGAATAATTAATATTAAAAAAAGTTTAAACTATATAACTATAATTTATGTATTAAGTTACTGTCAAAAGACCAAAGTTTAGCATACAAAAGCTTTCATACTGATATCATGCTTGGTTATTTTTAAATAAAATGTTAAATTCGTAAGAGCCTTAATATACCGAAGTAGGGGGCACTTACCTTAGGTCATCGGCGCGCACGCACACACTGACAAAATTCGGGACTACTCACCGCTAATCAACGCTAAATTTTAGATTAGATGACCTACTCATTTGTATTTACTCTGTCTATAGGCTGTCTAGCTGCTAGAAAAACTCGAACAAATGACTGTCGCATACCTACTTACCTAAAATGAATGCTGCATTCCAAACATAAGAATGTAACAAGTAGGTAACAGTCGCATGTTTCTGCTTGAGTGCGTGCAGTGTAAATGTAAGTATTTCTGAAAATACGACGATTTTTTCGAGCTTTTACCATTCATATTCAGTATATGCTAGGTTTTACCTCTGTCAGCTGGTAGATGTTGGTTTTAGGAATAAAAAATAAATAAATAAATATCCTTGGACATTTTACACTACGCCGCTAGCCCCAAACTAAGCAAAGCTTGTACTATGGGTACTAGACAACGGATATAAACATACTTAAATACTTTTTTTTTTGTAAATACATATATATTATATATAGAAAACACCCAGTCCAATACAAACAAATATGTTCATGCACACAAATGTTTGTACTGTGCGGGAATCGAACCCGCAACCTCCGGAATAGTAGTCCGATTCGAACCACTACACCAAACGGCCGACTGACAAAACAATAAGTAATTCTTAATGGGGAATTATAAAACGATCGACTAAAAAATAACTTAGCGACTGATGATGGCATACTGTTTTAATAACTTGAGCGGTATGAATTTGAGTAAGCGAAAAATTTACTTAACTAACGACGAATATTGATTAATAATCAAATGCAGAACGAGCTTACAAAGAGTGAGTTATGTTTAATCCATTTTAGATATTAAAAATCTGTCCGTGCGATTACATTACTAAGTGAGCGACTAGAAATACAAAGAGGGCAACTTCAATATTAAGATAGATTCGATTCTTTCCAATTGAAGTAATTTCTGATGATGATGATGAGATGCCCTGAGAACGTTATGACATGTTTTGTTTTTCAACATTTACCGTGCCATTAATGTAAATCCTAAGATTTACCAACGAAATGGTGGTAAGAGTTCGAATCGCAAACCTTTTGGGACATTTACCATTAGGAATTGGTAGATCTTAGGTTTTACTGGAATATCTTAGGATTTACTGCAATTCGAGCTTTTACAGTAACATAGGTACATCTAGGTAAACTATATCTAGCCGCTAGACAAACTCGAACAAATGACTGTCGCATACCTGTAACTACCTACTGCTTACCATGAGTTTACGTTAGGTGTACTCACTGCTCGCTAGTGTCGCTAGTGACTGCGACAAATTCATTAAAATAATGAAATGACAGATTGTACAGCGCGCGCCCCTAGTGGCTAATTTCAAGAACTAAAAGTCATGGTAAAGCACACTGAAATGAATGCTGCGTTCCAAACGTAAGAATGATTGTCGCATGCCTGAGAGCAGCATAGGTACATCTAGGTAGACCTAAAGACTATAGGCTGAGTCTAGCAGCTAGACAAACTCGAACAAGATTAAGATTAAGATTTAGCTCGCCTTTTTGTACTAAACATTGTTGTGTGTGCAATTAAGTCCTTAAATAAATAAATAAACAAATGACTGTCGCATACCTACCTAAAATGAATGCTGCGTTCCAAACGTAAGAATGAAACAAGTGACAGTCGCATGTTTCTGCTTGAGTGCGTGCAGTGTAGGTACATCTAGGTAGACCTAAAGACTATTCGCTGGGTGCGAAGTACTAGGTGGGGGGGACATAATCTATCGCAGCGCTCATGGTGGTCAAAAGTAGAAATAATGTTAGCTCTGTCATCAGATGTAGTATCTGTCAATGGCAAAGCGATTCTACATAATACATTTTAANCGCCGCAACAAACTCAGTCACCACTGTCTGCCGGTTTAAAAATATAAAAAAGTAGGAAGTTACAATACATTCAGAAGCAAGTTACTTACCACGCACTCCCGTTGATAGAAGGTGGCCTTTAAGACGCCCATCTAGCACGAGACCGCGTGGCAGTTTTGAATATACAGTTTTGTATTTATTTAGTGCCGTGCTAATTTCTAGGTTAATTGTTGCGTTTTGATACATATAATATACAGACATGACGTGTGAACCAGCCATCTATATATATAAAAATGAAACCCGTTTCGCGTTGTCACGGCATCACGTGTGAACGGCTGAACCGATTTCGATAATTCTTTTTTTAAAATGTTTGTGGAAGTCCAAGGATGGTTCTTACGGAAAAAAATATTAAGAAAATCTCTACGCTAAGGCGGTACGAAGTTCGCCGGGTCAGCTAGTTAGATTTAATTTAGTAAAAACTACTTAAATAATTTCGAAACTTTAATAATCATAATGATCTGTTACTTTAATTTCGGGCGGGCGAAGTCGTGGGCAAAAGCTGGTTTAATACAATATAATTTTTATTTCAAATCAAACTGACTGAAAATGACAATTTGACTAGTTTTTGCCCAATTTGACCGTAAATGACGGTCAGTCAAATTCAATCAGTTTTGTCAATATTAATTTAACACTTGGCCACCGACGTCCTTTCGGCACATTCGCGACACCCCCGACTTTTGCATACCGAGCGCATACCGAGATTTGAATTTCGAAAGAAAGTTCTCGTTTCGTCTGTTTATATGAAGTTACAATACTGTATGATATTATTACCGTGCCCATGGTAAGTAAGTACACTGAAATGAATGCAAGTTTCAAACGTAAAAATGAAACAAACGACAGTCGCATGTTTCTGCCTTGGTACATCTAGGTAGACCTAATGTGCCTTTAGGTAGATCTATAGCAGAGTAAATACAAATGAGTAGGTCATCGGCGCGCACGCACACACTGACAAAATTCGAGACAACTCACCGCTAATCAACGCTAAATTTTAGATTAGATGACCTACTCATTTGTATTTACTCTGTCTATAGGCTGTCTAGCTGCTAGACAAACTCGAACAAATGACTGTCGCATACCTACCTGAAATGAATTGCTGCGTTCGTTCCAAACATAAGAATGAAACAAGTGACAGTCGCATGTTTCTCCTTAAGTGAAGCGTAAGTACATCTAGGTAGACTATGTCTAGCCGCTAGACAAACTCGAACAAATGACTGTCGCATACCTACCTGAAATAAATGCAGCGTTCCAAACCTAAGAATGAAACAAGTGACAGTCGCATGTTTCTGGTAGACCTATAGGTAGACTATAGGCTGAGTCTAGCCGCTAGACAAACTCGAACAAGCTCATTAAGTTCCCCGGCGTCCCAGGGCTGCCACCGTCGAGTGTTGGCCGCGAGTCTCTTGCGGTGTAACGACCCTGCGACGCGCGTCTAATTGCAGACGGAGTGGTTGTCCAGTTGTGACGACATAGGACATATTGTTATGATACCCTTAACACGTTTGCGGAGTCCCTGACTCCAAGAGCATATCGATTCAAAGCAGAGAAAGTGGTTGGATTAGTGTTTAGATACAACATCCTTGCATTGGATTGTAAATGTGAAACTAACTCTGACTGTATTTTACTCCGTTACTGACTGTCCAGTCTAAAAAGGACTAAACGATTTTGATGAATTAAATGATACATTTTTGTATAGAGCTAGACCTTACCTCACCACAAGGTGGACCGACAACATCGTAAAGGTAGCAGGAAGGCGCTGGACGCAGGCTGCTACCAACCGGGCAGCATGGAAAGCATTAGGGGAGGCCTATGTTCAGAAGTGGACATCCTATGACTGAGATGATGATGATGAAGATGCTAGAGCTAGACCTCAGACAAGACTGGCTACTTGTATAGCAAGAATCTAACTTAGAGGATGTGAAATATGGGATTTTTAAAATGGGTAAGAATGAATTTTATAGCTCACTCACTTCACTCGCACGTCCCTTGATCTTTCATCAAGTCCTTATGTCCTTAATTTAGTGTCTACTGCACGACACTCTCAATACACAATACTCAATACTTAATAAGTTTATTGTTTTTTTTTTTATGAAAGAAAGAAAGAAAGCAAAACATTTATTTTGGTTCCAACTTAACATCAACAACACAGATTAAAAGTAAGAATGTACAAGTAGTTTGAACCAAAATTGGCCACCGCTCAGCATGGGTCATGCTCTGTAGTAATAAAACCCAGAACATGACGCTGTTATTCTGCGGAAACCATTTTTGGAGAGATTTACTCTGTCCAAACGACTTTCTCCAACACAACCTAAAGAATACCGAAGATTATCTTAACAGTTCCTAAACTTTACAATGGTTTTTTGTTTTAAAGTTTCAGAGTACCTGAAAACCAAGCCGTGTCAGTGGAAAACGCACCGGGCTGGAGGAGAAAAACACGTAAAAACACACTCGAAACGCGTCGGGAGTGACGCTTACTCAGGCGGCGCTAGCGGCACGTGTCGTTACATAGCGGAGCGGCAAGAGTCATAAGCGGCAAGCGGATATTACTCCCTAGTGTAGGAGTTCCCTAACTTATTTGAGACGCGCCCCCTTTCGACCATACAAAAATTCCGCGCCCCCCCTCCTCCAGTCAAGATTATTTATTGGTCGTATCGAGCAATCTGGAATGCATTCTCTCAGCGGTTGCAGGTTTTACTTAAGTACACAGATGGCTACAGGCTGACAGGCGGAGCTGCGGACGAATGTCCAACTAGGACAATAACTCGCGGCTCCGTTTCTTTGGGCTCTGGTGGAAACCGTCGGGTTTTATTGGGTAGGCCCCGCCTTTAGTGGGTAGGTGGGGAAAGTCTCCCATAACCCACTGGCCGTCCCCATCGACCAGTGGGTATACGCAAAGTATTTCCCGACGTAAAAAAAAAGACCGGTGCCGGTGCAGTGGTCCTTTTGCTACAGGAACTACAGAACCACTCTTCCCGTAGATGTCGTAAGAGGCGACTATGGGAGAAGTAATATTTCTCTTTCTTCGCATATTATGCGAACATCAGGTCTCCCCAACCCGTCTGCCAACTTGAGGAGTGTTGTATATCTCCGATTGCTTCTGGTAAATTCTTGCACCAATATTTTATGTCATTTGAAGGTGCTCGACAAAAATAATAGTAATTCCAAAATAACGTAATCTATAACATACCTACAAGTGTTCAAGGCGAGAGTGAATAGGCAGTTACAGGGCAGGTGTGTACCACACAGTAGATAAATCACATATACTGTGTGTGTACCATGACAATGTGTATCCTAGAAGACTGCACCTCACATAACATCAAATACGTGCCTTGTTCTCAAACTAAATTTTAATGAACTTGAATAAGTCGTGGGTTCGATTCCCACCTTAGGCAATTCGATTTTTTCAAGTTATTTTAAAAAAGTTTTTGCTCTTAATAATTAGGTACCTACTTCTCTTCTAAATCTACAAACCGCAGCATTTTTTAACTTGCGCCTAGATTTCAGGCTAGACTAGCCGAGTGGTGTGCACGTACTATTCAGCATTCTTGACTTGTAGCTAATGTATTTCGCATATTTATGTTTATGTCACTGCTTTTTTGTTGTCCCTCCTTCACTCGAGGGCTCAGAGGAGGTTTTTTGCAGAGCAAATGAAGGATTTTGAAAAACATGTGTCTGTATGTAGCCCTCTTTCAGTGTTTGACTGTTGGGAAAAGATTTGAATGGAGTTGGATATGGTGGAATTGAAGTAGACATGGTTATTGTCACAATGTAGAAGTGTGTTTTCTAAAAATAATAATCAGATGATTTACTAAATCAGCTCAATTTGGACTCTGAGAAAAACGGTTTTTTCTTTAACACTAAAAAAATGTAAACTTCACAAAAACCATGTCATTGCTTCTAGAAAAGCTGTACGTAATTGGTTTCCCATTTCATCCCTTTAGGGGGTAAATTTTGGAAAATCCTCTCATAAAGGACGCCTACACGAAACTAGCTGCGTGCCAAAATTTCAGCGCAATCTTTCAGTACTTTGCGCTGTGTGTTGATAGATCAGTAACGGAACGGTTGCCTTTTATACAGGGTGGAATTTTGTAATGCCACCTGAAGGTAAAGTAAGAACTCTTAATACTTACTGTAGATAGAAATTTTAACTCATAGAAAACATTCCTTTATTTTTGAAAAGAAATAGAACTGCATTCAAAAATTTCCAAAAATTTGCTTGTCACACCCGGGAATCTTGGAATTTTGTCTGTCACAGAAAAACTTTATCGCGCGCATCCCTGTTTCAAAAACCGGGATAAAAACTATCCTATGTTCTTTCCCGGGACTCAAACTATCTCTATGCCAAATTTCATCAAAATCAGTTGCCAGGTTTAAGCGGGAAAGCGTAACAGACAGACAGACAGACAGACAGAGTTACTTTCGCATTTATAATATTAGTTGGGTTATATGGTGGTAAGTTTAAAAAAAAATCGAAAATCTTTGAGTGCAATTTTATTTCTTTTGAAAAATAAAGGAATGTTTTCTTTGAGTAAATTTTTCTATCTAAAGTATTAAGATTACTTTCCCTCCAGGTGGTATTACAAAATTCCACCCTGTATAACGCCATCCTACTAACAAGATACTAAGTCTGTCGTGGTTTAATTAAATTAACTAGTGCTCAGAACGCGTCTTGGCTTTTCTTCATTGACACAACGCGTCGTGGACGTTTAACAGTGACCACAACGCATTTTCGGTTCTGTTATCCACCTTTGAGCTCTACATACTCATTATAGAGCAGCAGCTAGTAAAAGCCAGACCTTCGTTATTTTATAAAAGCTGAAAATTTGTCAGCCTATGCTGCCAACATAGGTAAGAACGTTGGACTATCATGAAGTTTGGGTCATCGTGGCTTTGGCAGCAGTGGTTTGGCGTTCACTGGCTCTTAATCCATTACACAGTTAGTATTCTCTGATGGAATGAATGTTAGGATCTTTCATCGTGATCATTTCAGCTACAGGACGTCCACTGCTGAACATAGGCCTCACCCAATGATTTCTACATCACTCGGTTAGAAGCGGCCTGCATTCAGCGACTTCCCTCTACCTTTATGAGGTCGTCGGTCCACCTTGTGTTTAGGGTCTTTAGTGGCGTTTTTATGGGACAGTAAGAAGTATTTAAATTTTAATCACATGCCTCTACAATTCCGCATCTGTGTCTTACATCTGAAGTAGAGTTCATCTAATTTAATATCCAAGTTTGGACGAAATCTGGCACAAACTTTCATGCGTTAAATTAGTTTTGTGCTTGAAATGGTACCGCCATTTTAGGTACAAAGTACAGCATATCCAGCTAAATAGGTACTGTTGCATCTTAAGTAGTCTTAATAGAAGCGGTTTTTCTACGACAATGTGTTGTGTTAGGTATTATAAATAAATGCTGTCTGTACGTGTAGCGGAATTTAATATCAGATCTTTGATACAGATGTGAAGGGAATACATTATTTCTTGCCTTTACGATTATACAAAGTTGTTGCAATTTACTAAAAACAACGAGCACGACTCTAAATATCGATATTTATTACAAAAATAGCCGTATTTCAGTATAATTACATTTTTTACATCCATTTACATAACAGCACATCTGAAAAATCATCAAGCAAAATTATGTTAAATTGTAAAAGAGCTTTATTTATATTCACGTAGCCTAGCCGGGCATCTAAACACAAAACAAAGACACAATTATACTTCCTATAGGGGAAGACGTAACAGTAGGTACACCCGCCTATTCCCTTGCTATATTAAGTCGTCCCCACTCTCCCAATCAGACAAATACCACCTTTATCCCATTGAAATAGAGTCAAAGTACGACGAAATTGTAGAAAGACAATGCTGTTACTAATTCAGTTAGTACGGAATTAAAACTCATTGTAAACCTTCATAAAATCTTAGCTCTGTTCCAAGTATGGCACATTTGCAGTTTAAGTCCTGCGAAGTGTTTGTTTGTTTTAATACGAGCGTTCGCGTTTTGATTAAGATAAGAAATCGAGGGACACGACATAGACAAGGATTAGCTTGAGGATTATTTGTACACTTGTACGCTGAAGAAAAAGAGATATGTTACAGTCAAAACTCACAATCGGTCAAAACCACTTTTGACCGCAAAATCAGTCAAAAGTTCGTTCTTTCGTTCATCTCTACGAGCTATGTGCCCCGCCCACTGCCACTTGATTTTAGCAATTCTGCGAACTATGTCGGTCACTTTGGTTCTCCTGCGGATCTCTTCATTTCTAATTCGATCATGCAGGGAAACTCCAAACATAGCCCGCTCCATCGCCCTTTGGGTGACCTTGAGCCTTCTTATGAGGCCCATGGTAAGCGACCACGTTTCAGTCAAAAGTGGTTTCGACTAATTTAAAATTCCAGAATCCAGCTAGAACTAAGTTTCTAGTCATTTTAAAATGCTTTTACAGTAGGTACCTATTACGTAATCAGCCTCCAGCTTTTTGCTGGAGCTTACATAGACGTCATTTGACTCCAGTTTAGCTGTAAAGCCTTTTCCACGGTCACATTTAGACCGAATGAAATATTCTTTGCAAACGCCACAGCTCTATGAGAACAGAAAACTAATGTTCTCACAAAAATAATTGTACCAAAATAAATTTTCCATTTCTGTGTGAGAAAAGACTTTAGGAAATGCCTCAAAAACATAATATGCGAATGATATCGAATCGTCTACTATCTCTAATCGTCGACGCTACATCCTAAAATCCACCAAGTTATCGAAGCTTTAAAGAATTACAAATACCTACAAAATGTGCACAGCCACTACACATTTTCGATGCATAACAACTTCTATTTATTTTGCCTGCCTTTATGCCTTTGTCAATCCAAGTTTATCACCACCGTGGCCGTGTTGTCTTGAGCTGCCAAACAGCTACATTTTCAGTTGACGGTAACAAATTGGTTGCGCCACCATTGTGTCCTAATGAGATAGGACCCTCAATCTCATACACCCGTATTCACAAATTATGCTTGCTTAAGTGAAGCAGCAACGCTATGCGAAGTCGAACGCACAACGTTGAATAGAGCTCTGTGATTGGTTCGTGTGTGTCACTCCGCTACTCAAGTATTGTTTATGAATAGGTTTTGGGACCCTGTGCGTTCACGCGCACTGTATAAGACCTCATAATAATGTTTGTGAAAACGGATGACGTTAGAATGGTGAGTATAGTTGGTTAGCTAACTAGCCAGAAGACGAATGGGCTGGCTGTTGTCTCACAGCGTGGCTTACCTTGGCACAAACGCGTAAAGGCGTTGAATTTTCTATGACTTGACTGCTTTATACATATAATACTCTCTGGACGGTAATACACTTTTTATGTACATACATTTCTAGCGCTTTGTGTATGCAAAGGGCACTTAGGTAACGAAATAATATTTTGCTCTTTGCACGTCAAGAGGTTACAAAAAGTTTTACAAATATCATTTTTAGATGAACTTTTTGCCATGAAATGAAGATGAACTACTTTGTAAGAGCTTTGGTAAATGCAAAGTAGTTACTTTATAGAAATAGGTAAGGAATTTATTTAAAACTATTTATTTATTTAACGCACATTAAAATAATTATGTACAAAAGGAAAACTTAATGGCTTATAGCATTTTCTAAGGCGGTTATACACGAAAGTATTTAGGCTAAAAATATTCTTAATTTCAGTAGAAATATGTAATTAACAATTTGATAACTCTGCGAACTGTTACAAGTCAAATTATTCTCATCTACCTTATTTAATATAAAACCCACACCATTTACTCAGAATTACTAATTGAATACTAATTCTACCTCTACCTTCTTCAAATTATTCTCATCTATCTAATATAAAACCCACACCATTTACTCAAAATGAGTAATTAAATACTAATTCTACCTTCTTTTCAATACTAAAACATCAAAAAGGTGTTCCTTACAAAAACTACAAACTCCTTTCCATTTTGTAATATCGCGCCTTTGTTACTCCATCCCTGTTTCCAAAGGAGAAATATTTACAAGTACTGGCAAGGAAACTACCCAGACAAAAATGGAAATTGACAAAGACTGCGTGCACAATAGCAGAAACTAAAGGTTGCTTACTTGTGTACAGTCTACACTAGCTAGACGACGTGGATATTGAGCGAATGGAAGAGTCCAAACTACTACTGAATATCATAATAGACTTCATTATCTTATCATCATCTTCTTATTCATTTCGCTCTTGGCAGAGCAGTCGTGGTCACGTTGAGGCGTTGTTCACATCGGTTGTAGAGGCGGATACAACTCTCCGCACAAACTCCCGCCATCTCTCTCTGTTGGCAGACTGTCTGGTGCAGTCACATACGCCGTCTCCCACTGCCGATTTCACTTGGTCGGTCCAGCGCATTGGTGACTTTCCACGCAATCGGGTTCCTTCGACTTTTCCTTGCCATCGTCATCAGGTCAACTACAAAAATGTTTTTTGTCATATACTTAGCCGCCTTTTTGTTATTGGAACGGCTTTCTTTGATTTACCAGAGGTGAAAGGTGGATATGGCCTACGCTCTCCGCTGGCCAGACGGGCTAGTTCCTTAGTCGTCGTTTACGACATCTGCGGGAAGAGTGAGTGTGTTCCTAATGCAGTCAATGGAGAAGTTCCGTGATGTTGAAAACATTATTTCACTGAATGGGAATAAAATATAGACCAAAACTAAAAAGACAGTGAAGTTTTTTTTTAAATCCATCAAGAAATGGCTGAGAAATTAATTATTTAATAACCTACATATTTTCACGTGGAACTCAAACATAGGCGGTGCCGTGACGTCACGCCACCCGTTCAACTTTCAACCACAATACTTACCACCCCTGGCGCGTTGTCGAAAATGATACTTTATGTCAAAGCCTTTTTCTTCTTTTTGTATATGGCCAGGTCTGGGATATGTCAAAAAAGATACAAAATTTTAAGAAAGAAAATTGAGTGACTGGCTGAAAAGATAAAAATGACTAGATTTTTCAAAAAGGTTCATATTTGTTGACACATCAAAAATCTCTACATCCAGGTGTTCCCCGTCGCAGGTCCAGACAAAGCACTGCGCCGCTAGACTCGTGCTTAATTACGGTGTTGCCGTAACAAGTACTGACGCGTTTGCTCAGTTATGTTCGAACGATTTGCTTAATTAGAACACTAAGTTAACGAGCTGTTAGGTGTTGGTAGGTAGACGACCAAGCAAGTGTAAAGCGAAAGACAATGGGCGAGAAAATCAGGTGTTGGTAAGGACCAAGCAAGCGGGAAGTTGAAGGATAACGGACACAGAAAAAATTACATAAAGCAGAAAGGCCTTCGCTCCAGCGTTATTTTTTCCTACGGAGTTCTTTTCTTTTCTCTGTGAAGGGATTCAATTTTTGGAGTAATCAAAAATCGCCACTTGTCTAGGGCCTCAAGACCTTCCAGTACGGGACTATTCCCACCACTCGTTTCAACTCCTGTGTAGCCAGGATCTACAGCTTGACCGCCAACAACCCAACCAGTGAAGGTCAAGTTTGTCCCGGGGGAAAGTTACTGTCATTGGACCCGCAACGAAATTAATCAGAAATACATAAGAAAATTTAGTTTGAGAAGCGACTCTAATCGTTAAGAAATTTTAATAACATAATAGGAGGAGTTCGAAGTTAAGGTCGTCATACAGCGGACTGCCATAGGCTAAATGACTCAAATCCAAACCCTACAAAAACCACGACATTGTTTACGTAATTATTTATGTAGATAGCCATCATGCCGTTTGACCTAATTCCATACATCCGGATAACCGGCTCTGTTCCAATCCGGCTTGATTTGTGACCAGCAAAAACCTTAATTACCCATTACATACAAGCTAGATAAACTGGGATTAGCAGATTACGATTAGGCTGTAAACTAGGCAGATGTTATGGTCTAGAACAGCGGTTCCCGAATGGTGGTCCGCGGAACCCTGGGGTTCCGTGGAAAGGCCGCAAGGGTTCCGTAAAAAATATTATCCCACGTTTCGTGACCGACGTTGTTCGCTCGCACCGACTTATTTACGCACTAGGGAGGGGCAGGGCGTGCGGGCGGAGTAGTACGGGGGTTCCGCTAGGAAAAGTATAATCAATTAGGGTTCCTTGGCAAAAAAAAATTGGGAAACCCTAGTCTAGAAAGCAGTTATAATCCGCCACGAGATACGTCTCGGGTGTTCGTGGAATCTTACTAATACTCGCATTATAAAGAGGAAAGATTTGTACGATTGTAACGAATGAAGTCTAAAACTACTAGACGCACTTCAAAAAATATTTTACCGTTAGATCCGATTCGACCAAACTTTTATCCGAGAATAACTCCTGGTATAACTGGCACATTGATAGTTTCAGTATGGGAAATATGCAAAATGACAAGTTTATTCTGAGATCAATATTTACTCTTGTTTGGTCGAATCCACCCCTAAAATGCTACATTATTCCTGAGTAACTATAGGCTAAATTTTCACAGTCAAAGCCATAGGTAAAAGGTAGTAAGGTACTTGATACAAATAAGGCCTACGTTCTAATAAGGCCTATACATCAGAAAACACAGATAAATAAATCCAACCGGGATAATACTTCAAGGACACGTACTCATATGCCCTACAACCCGGTAGAGTGCAAGAGCGTCCCGATCCACGATCCCAGCACCAATTGGCACACGTTCTTCTAAGGTGGTGGGTAATTTCGTGCTCTCTTATAAAAATCTGGCGATTTCATCTTAAATTTTCGGTAAAATGACGCTGTTTTAGATTAAGCTTTTCTTAGTAATCGTTTCTAAATACTTCTTACTAGCTAATAATTACCTTAATTTGTACTACTGGCTATAGATGCTTTATTTGTAAATTTTTAAAGACACCAAGAGCGAGATATCGAATAAGGCCTAGGCCTTATTTCAGCATGGTAGGCCATATTAGATACTTATGTCAACACCTGATTACGGACAAATTCATTTAACTAAATGAGTCAAAGAGTAACTAAATATTTATTTAATAAGAATGTTACTAACAGCACAGAAAAGTAAAAGAAAACAGAGTCGAAAAAAAATAATAAACCTGTAAAAAAAAGAAACAAAATACAAAACCAATATAAAAAAGCCGTATGTATAATTCTAAAGGAAAGGAGGATAAAAGCTGGTATTAGCATGCCTGTCTGGAAGACAACGTAGCAGATATGCTACCATAAAGGACTGGTTTTGGTGGTATCACAAAAATTGTGTAGGAGTTCGTAAAGATGATTCAGAAGCCTTTTTATGCCCTTGTTCTAACAAAAATTGAGATAGCATTTTGTTTACAAAAATTCAAGACTAAATGATGTTCCTAAACTGATTTATTCAAAAGGTTTTATGTGTAGGCCTTATTCGAACACGGTGTTTTAATAAGCCCTATACAAAAAAATAATATTGTTTGTTTTTGATATTTTTTTTGATAATTTAAGTAAGGAATCATTATTTTGTTACTATGAATATTTAATTTTATCTATAATTTATGTATTATTCTTAATAAGTGGAATTTAAGTTTATCTTGAGATATACAGTATATTTATGTTTACTTGGTATGTAAAATTTTGATAACGCAAACAAATCGACGTGTTTAATGTTATAAGACCGCATTTTGTTTAATACAACCTCAATTTTAAGGTCTACAGGCATTTGAATCATATAGGCCTTATTCCGTGTAGGTGATTTATTAAAGCCAAAATCAGTGGTTTCGTAATTTGCTTATTTTGAATAGATTTAGTTAAAAATTGTGTTATTTTTTGTAATATTGCTAAAATTTAAGGATGGAAGAAGTAAATTAACCTTGTTTTTGTTGACTGGCGTTAATATTTATTGAAATATAAGCATTTAAAGTTAGGTAGGCCTTATTTGTATCAAGTACCTTAATTTCACAAATTTTAACATTTGATTTCGTAGAAAACTTCATAAAATATTCAGATCGAGTCTTTTTAAATGTAAAAAGTAACACTCTTTGTACCTAAATAGAATATTACTCATAAATTCAGGTAAATTCAATTTTGTCAATGTAGACTACCTTAAGCAAGTTAGGATTTTTATACCTACTTCTTCCTATTTCTTGTGCGTATACAAACACTTCTTGCGTATGGATCCCGTTTTATCTCCTCAAGGGTGGAGTTTCGTAAAATACGTTCTTAGTGAGCAAAGGACCATGCAAAGTTTGAGACTCCTAGCACTCGTAGTTTCTAAGATTTCGTGATGAGTGAGTCAGTCAATCAGTGACCTTTCGTTTTTATAGATATAGATTACACCGGTCAACAAAAAAAAATTTTTTTTTGCGCATGGATTTTACTTATTATATTCTGATTATATAAGCAAATTTATATAAACGTGCGATTACAAATCGAAAATATTTGCTTTTTAAGAAGTTATAGCAATTTGAATTTTCCATCTTCATAGTAGAATGTCTCTAAAGATGCATCTCACATTCTCATTGCGATATATTTAAAGATAATTATGGGGGCTTATTCGCAAGAACAAGGGGCACGCTTTCATTAAAATATAGTGGGATTCGAGAGACGACGTTACCAAGGCCAGTATAATGAAAGCACGTTAGGGTTAGATTTTTAAGAGAAAAATCTTCTAGGGAACATGACAGGAAATTATAACTTCACATTTTTAATAAATATTTGGACTCTATTTTAAATTTTCTCTTGTGAGAATGAATCTTAAATGGTTATTTGGTATGTTTTAATAATTAGAAAGAATAAAAGAAAGAAAGAAAAAAATATATTTGGCAACAAATTGAATCATCTCTATGTTCATGTTTCATACATTCATTGATATGGATTTTTCTATTTTTTACACATGCAAGCAAATTCAGAACAATTTTTTGTTGTTATTCTTGTTTCTAGGTTATAAAGCAATAAAAATAAGCTATTCATAACCCATTCGCAAAAATACTGTAGACAGTTGTTATAGAGCCATTTTTTCAATTGACCTAACCAAGAGCCGAACCTGCAACCTAGACGTACCACTGCACCATTCGTAGGATTTGGCATGACTGCTGAACAAAACAGATTCAACTATTAACCTAACGAAAACAAATAATTGGTTATTGTTTTTGTAATAAACGACCGGCTTGCATGAGGGTAGTCGTTAAGATACCCGATCTTTTCCGAGTGAGTTCCCGTAATAATTGCCATAAAAAGCTATAACAGGCAACTAGTTATGTATTACGTAGTACGATGCAGATTATGGTAAAAATACCACAACATTCTTAAAGGCTGATTTAAGTACACGTATAACTCTTAAACTTAATTTTAATTGATTAAATTGCAACTAAATTTAGTTTACAACTAAATTTTAACTTGCAATTTGCTACTAATTTACATGATGTATCATCACACATAATCATAGTGAAACCTAAGGCCTGGTAGTTCAATCTTGGAATAATACTCCAGCTGCGGTTGGGACTTCGAATCCTGCCGGTAACAAATAAACAATTGACAATAGTGACTGAGTTTCTTGCGCTGCCTCTTCTCAGCACTGGCCCATTTATTGTCCTGAAGCAGTGGTAGGGTTAATACTGGGACGTGTAAAAGTGCTTTTTAAAAGCCTATTTGCAAAAATAAATGAGTTTAATGAGTTTTTAAATGTCTCGGAATGATAGATCTATTTTTGATGCAAATATGTATTACTCAGTCAGTGTTTGAGCGGCACGGGAGGGTGTTTTTGTCATAAAACGTCAGCGAGACTTTAGGTCTCCTTCAGATTTAAGTATAATAAAGATGACCCACCAAACTCAATGACAGGGGGCGCTACCATCAGAGTAAATACAAATGAGTAGGTCATCTTCATAGAAACGCACCGAGCGCGGTTTGTATGCGAGCGCGCGCCAATACGTATGCGGCGCGCACGCACACACTGACAAAATTCAGCGCACCTCACCGCTAATCAACGCTAAAGGACATTGGGAACTTTAATATGAGAAAATGCCCCACGGCGGACAAAGATGAAACGTATTTTATTTCAAAGCTTTATACTTGTAGGTATATTCACTTAAAGCGCTATGTTGTGAGATATGGGAATTCTGAGATATGACGAGTCTAAGTTGAAAATATATTTGCCTAAAATGNCAGGCTTTATTGTCTTAGATCACATACATACGCTGCGGCAGATTATACAGAAGACCGAGGAGTATAATCAGCCACTTTGCCTGGCGTTTGTGGATTATGAGAAAGCCTTCGATTGGATTGAAACCTGGGCAGTTTTTTTACGCCGTTTATATCCTGCTTCTTGTAATTGTGCACATAAAAATTCATCACCTGAACTCGGAATACTTCAAGAATCAATTACTTCTCCATCAATAGTGTATTTGACTTGTATAGCCTTCTAAAATAATTAAAATACAGTTTGAAACACCGCCTAAGTTTGAAAAAAAAAAATTGTAAACACCGCTTAAGTAAATGAAGATATTTTCGATTATCATTTCCTTATATATTAATACGCATAAATCATTAAAAACAAATTATTATATAGCTTACCTCTTAATCTTCTATTAAAACTTCTTTCATAGACCTTTTCGCGCTAAAACTCACTTAAAAATATAAAAATTACGGAGCGCGAAGGAACTTTACGAAAAATGTATGGCAGACTAACGACTTGAGCGGTGTTGCGAGGCAAACCGACTTGCGCGGTGTCACTAAAATTCAAATTACGGCTTCTTATTGGCTGAAATCTATAACATGTGACCAATGGTTAGACGCGCGATGAGCAGATCTATCCAATGGCATTAAAATGTCAAAACCGCCAAAAATCGACTTAAGCGGTGTTGTTAGCTAAGGGACGATATTAGTCCATAATACAGTTAGTATAGGTACTCTGATGGAATGAATGTTAGGATCTTTCATCATTATCATTTCAGTCACAGGACGTCCACTGCTGAACATAGGCCTCCCCCAATGATTACCACATCGCCCGGTCGATAGCGGCCTGCATCCAGCACCTTCTTCCTACCTTATTAGGTCGTCGGTCCACCTTGTGTTTAGGGTATTTAGTGGCGTTTACGGGAAAGTAAGAAGTATTTAAATTTTAATCACATGCCTCTACAATTCCGCATCTGTGTCTTACATCTGAACTAGAGTTCATCTAATTTAATATCCAAGTTTGGACGAAATCTGGCACAAACTTTCATGCGTTAAATTAGTTTTGTGCTTGAAATGGTACCGCCATTTTATGTACAAAGTACGGCATATCCAGCTAAATACTGTTGCATCTTAAGTAGTCTTAATAGAAGCGGTTTTTCTACGACAATGTGTTGTGTTAGGTATTATAACTAAATGCTGTCTGTACGTGTTTTGAAATTTAATATCAGATCTTTGATACAAATGTGAGGGGAATATGTACCTACATTATTTCTTGCCTTTACGATTGTAGTTGTTGCAATTCACGAAGGCGAGTGATCTTTACATGTGTGGTGGCTCGCTGCTGTTAGTTTTTCAAACGTTTTGATAGACATTACACTATCGTTATGTGCATGTACACATACACACACAACTAAAGCTCACTCGCCTTCGTGAGCTGCAAGAACTATAACCAGGTAGGTACACTCATAGGCAATTAAACGTAAGCAAGTATGATAGTGCAGCGAAGACGATTGGCACAGTGGAGAACTCAGCTTCTTATAGTCACAGAGGTCGCGGGTTCGATTGTAACTCAAAATTAAAAAAAACGACGAGCACGACCTTCTCTAAATATCGACATGTTTTACAAAACTAGCCATATTTCAGTATAATTTTTTACATACATTTACATTACAGCACAACAGAAAAATCATCAAGCAAAATTATGTCAAATTGTAAAAGAGCTTTATTTATATTCACGTAGCCTAGCCGGGCATCTAAACACAAAACAAAGACACAATTATACTTCCTATAGGGGAAGACGTAACAGTACACCCGCCTATTCCCTTGCTATATTAAGTCGTCCCCACTCTCCCAATCAGACAAATACCACCTTTATCCCATTGAAATAGAGTCAAAGTACGGCGAAATTGTAGAAAGACAATGCTGTTACTAATTCAGTTAGTACGGAATTAAAACTCATTGTAAACCTTCATAAAATCTTAGCTCTGTTCCAAGTATGGCACATTTGCAGTTTGTACTGTGAAGTGTTTGTTTTAATACGAACGTTCGCGTTTTGATTAAGATAAGAAATTGGGAGACAAGACATAGATAACACCCGTATTCACAAACGATGCTTGCTTAAGTGAAGCAGCAAATGGGATACACAGCGTTGAATAGAGCTCTGTGATTGATTCACACACACACGCACCGTGAGACCTCATATTAATGCTTTTGAATACGGGTGTAAGGATTAGCTAGATAATTATTCTTACACTTATTCGCTGAAGTGAAAAAAAGATATGTCTCACAATCGGTCAAAATCCCTTTTGACGGCAAAAATCAGTCAAAAGTAGGTAGGTTCGTTCGCGTTTGTCTCTACGAGCTATGTGCCCCGCCCACTGCCACTTGATTTTAGCAATTCTGCGAACTATGTCGGTCACTTTGGTTCTTCTGCGGATCTCCTCATTTCTGATTCGATCACGCAGGGAAACTCCAAGCATAGCCCGCTCGCCCTTTGGGTGACCTTGAGCCTTATTATGAGGCCCATGGTAAGCGACCACGTTTCAGTCAAAAGTGGTTTCGCTTATTTAAAATTCCAAATCTACCTTGAACTAAGTTTCTAGTCATTTTAAAATATGAGTCCATATTTTTTTGGCTCCTAAAATGCTTTTACAGTACCTATTACGTAATCAGCCTCCAGCTTTTTGCTGGAGCTTACATAGACGTCATTTGACTCCAGTTTAGCTGTAAAGCCTTTTCCACGGTCACATTTAGACCGAATGAAATATTCTTTGCAAACGCCACAGCTCTATGAGAACAGAAAACCCATTTTATCGTCATTTGAAAAAAAAAAAATTAAGTAGGTAGGTAGCTACTACTTAGTAATATTTTTTATTATTAAGTAGGTACCTACTCGAAAAACTTAAATTTTAAAAAAATCCTGAGTTTTTTGGGGTTTGATGCAAGCCGTACGAATGAAAAAACGATCCCATTGCCATTAGGTCCCATTCACATCTGGTCCCACCATTCTCATTCGTTCCTATTCGCACTCGGTCCCATTCGTATACGAATGAAAAAAGGACGATGAATAAAAAATTCGCATTCTGTCTCATTCACATTCTGATTCTGTCCTATTCGCATTGCATCGCATCGCGAAAAATTTAATGTGGTTTCATTAGTGACAAAATGCGAATGGAATAGTCGGCTAAAAACCCACTGTATCTACGTAATACTAAATAAAAAAAAATAATAAAAAAAACGATAATATGTTATCTAAGTTCATCAATGCAAAAATCAATTGGAGGCTTTTTTACAAATTCAATCTCACAGAAAGGCTTATGATCAGAGAGCACTATAGGTAGGTACCTAGAGTAGGTAGAAAAGAATGGACTGGCTGTTGTCTCACAGCGTGACTTACCTTGGCACAAACGCGTAAAGGCGTTGAATTTTCTATGACTTGACTGCTTTATACATTATAATACTCTCTGGACGGTAATACACTTTTTATGTACATACATTTCTAGCGCTTTGTGTATGCAAAGGGCACTTAGGTAACGGAATAATATTTTGCTCTTTGCACGTCAAGAGGTTACAAAAAGTTTTACAAATATCATTTTTTAGATGAACTTTTTTGCCATGAAATGAAGATGAACTACTTTGTAAGAGCTTTGGTAAATGCAAAGTAGTTACTTTATAGAAATAGGTAAGGAATTTATTTAAAACTATTTATTTATTTAACGCACATTAAAACATTAAAATAATTATGTACAAAAGGAAAACTGAATGGCTTATAGCATTTTCTCCTGATCCACTAAGGCGGTTATACACGAAAGTATTTAGGCTAAAAATATTCTTCATTTCAGTAGAAATATGTAATTAACAATTTGATAACTCTGCGAACTGTTATAAGTCAAATTATTCTCATCTACCTTATTTAATATAAAACCCACACCATTTACTCAGAATTACTAATTGAATAGGTACTAATTCTACCTTCTTTTCAATACTAAAACATCAAAAAGGTGTTCCTTACAAAAACTACAAACTGCTTTCCATTTTGTAATCTCGCGCCTTTGTATTACTCCACCCCTGGTTCCAAAGGAGGAAATATTTACAAGTACTGGCAAGGAAACTACCCAGACAAAAATGGAAATTGACAAAGACTGCGTGCACAATAGCAGAAACTAAAGGTTGCTTACTTGTGTACAGTCTACACTAGCTAGACGACGTGGATATTGAGCGAATGGAAAAGTCAAACAGCTACTGAGTAATCCTAATAGCACAGATAATATAATACTAGCTAATAGACATTATCATTATTCAATATATTGGACCCCGGGGTCGGCTGAGAACGGTTCTCTTTAATTTACCAGAGGCTTGTAAGATACCTATATTTTCTTACTTATCTGCGGGAAGAGTGCGAGTGTTCCTAATGCAGTCAATGGAGAATTTTCGTGATGTTGAAAACATTTTTCACTGAATGGGATAAGAATATAGACCAAAACTAAAAAGACAGTGAAGTTTTTTTTAAATCCATCAAGAAATAGCTGAGAAATTAATTATTTAATAACCTACATATTTTCACGTGGAACTCAAGCATAAGCGGTGCCGTGACGTCACGCCACCCGTTCAAGTTTCATCCACAATATAGACGACCCACGCTGAACTGTCCCACCAAACTCAATGACAGGGGGGCGCTACCATCGTTCAACTGTATGGTTTCCAACATGGCAAAAATCGGAACCAGCGATCCGGTATTGACGGTGGCGCCCCACTGTCAATGTCATGCATAGGACAGTTCAGTATTTTGGAACTATACTTATAGATGACCCACGCTGAACTGTCCCACCAAACTCAATGACAGGGGGGCGCTACCATCGTTCAACTATATGGTTTCCAACATGGCAAAAATCGGAACCAACTATTCGGTATTGACGGTGGCGCCCCGCTGTCAATGTCATCGATAGGACAGTTCAGTATTTTGGAACTATACCACCCCTTGGCGAGTTGTCGAGAATGACACTTTATGTCAAAGCCTTCTTCTTCTTTTTGTATATGGCCAGGTATGGGATATGTCAAAAAAGTTACAAAATTGTATTAAGAAAATATCTTGATCACTCGTAGTTGTTGCAATTCGGCTGAAAAATTAAAATTAACTAGATTTTTCAAAACGGTTCATATTTTTTGACACATCCAACATCCCTACATCCAGGTGTTCCCCGTCGCAGGTCCAGACAAAGCGCTGCGCCGCTAGACTCGTGCTTAATTACAGTGTTGCCGTAACTATTACTGACGCGTTTGCTCAGTTATGTTCGAACGATTTGCTTAATTAGAACACTAAGTTAACGAGCTGTTAGGTGAGGGAGACGACCAAGCAAGTGTAAAGTTAAAAGAAAATGCGTGAGAAAAGTAGGGCTTGGTGAGGACCAAGCAAGCAAGAAGTTGAAGAATAATGGACACAGAAAAAATTTTCGTTCGGACGGAGTTCTTTCCTTTGCTCTATGGAGGGATTCTATTTTTGGAGTAATCAAAAAGCTCCACTTGTCTAGGGCGTCAAGACCTTCCAGTACGGGACTATTCCCACCTCTCATTCCCACCGCTGCAACTCCTGTGTAGCCAGAATCTACAGCTTGACCGCCAATAAAACCCAACCAGTGTTAAGTTCAAGTTTGTCCCGGACCCGGGGGAAAGTTAGTCATTGGACCCGCAACGAAATTAATCAGAAATACATAAGAAAATTTAGTTTGAGAAGCGACTCTAATCGTTAAGAAAATTTAATAACATAATAGGAGTTCGAAGTTAAGGTCGTCATACAGCGGACTGCCATAGGCTAAAATGACTCAAATCCAAACCCCACAAAAACCACGACATTGTTTACGTAATTATTTATGTAGATAGCCATCATGCCGTTTGACCTAATTCCATACATCCGGATAACCGGCTCTGTTCCAATCCGGCTTGATTTGTGACGCGCAAAAAGCTTAATTACCCCATTACATACAAGCTAGATAAACTGGGATTAGCAGATTACGATTAGGCGGTAAACTAGGCAGATGTTATGGTCTAGAACAGCGGTTCCCGAATGGTGGTCCGCGGAACCCTGGGGTTCCGTGGAAAGGCCGCAAGGGTTCCGTAAAAAATATTATCCCACGTTTCGTGACCGACGTTGTTCGCTCGCACCGACTTATTTACGCACTAGGGAGGGGCAGGGCGTGCGGGTGGAGTAGTACGGGGGTTCCGCTAGGAAAAGTATAATCAATTAGGGTTCCTTGGCAAAAAAAAAATGGGAAACCCTGGTCTAGAAAGCAATTATAATCCGCCACGAGATACGTCTCAGGTGTTCGTGGAATCTTACTAATACTCGCATTATAAAGAGGAAAGTTTTGTATGTTTGTAACGAATTAAGTCTAAAACTACTGGACGCACTTCAAAAAATATTTTACCGTTAGATCCGATTCGACCAAACTTTTATCCGAGAATAACTCCTGCTATAACTGGCACGTTGACAGTTTCAGTATGGGAAATATGTCAAAATGACAAGTTTATTCTGAGATTAAATATTTACTCTTGTTTTTACCGAAACTTTGACGATAACCGGTGATTTTTGTATGGAGTTTGACAGATTTTTGACGTTTGTCAAAGTTAAAGTAAGATGGTGCAACCCAGCCTTAGAATGCTACATTATTCCTGACTAACATAGGCTATAGCAGACCGTAATCTACGCAGTCAAAGCCACAGGCAAAAGGTAGTAATTTCACAAATTTTGACATTTGATTTCGTAGAAAACTTCATAAAATATTTAGATCGAGTTTCTTTAAATGTAAAAAGTAAAACTCTTTGTACCTAAATAGAATATTACTCGTAAATTCAGGTAAATTCAATGTTGTCATACTAGGTAGACTACCTGAAGCAATTTAGGGTTTTTATACCTACTTCTTCCTATTTCTTGTGCGTATACAAACACTACCGGCCGCCCGCGACTTCGTGCGTGTGGATCCCGTTTTACCTCCTTAGGGGTGGAGTTTCGTAAAATACTTTCTTAGTGAGCGAAGGACCATGCAAAATTTGAGACTCCTACCACTCGTAGTTTCTGAGATTTTGTGATGAGTGAGTCAGTCAATCAGTGACCTTTCGCTTTTATAGATGTCGATTATAGAGCCATTTTTTTAAATTAACCTAACCAAGAACCGAACCTGCAGCCTAGACGTACCACTACACCATTCGTAGGAATTGGCACGACTGCTGAACAAAACAGATTCAACTATTAACCTAACGAAAACAAATAATTGGTTATTGTTTTTGTAATAAACGACCGGCTTGCATGAGGGTAGTCGTTAAGATACCCGATCTTTTCCGAGTGAGTTCCCGTAATAATTGCCATAAAAAGCAATAACAGGCAACTAGTTATGTATTACGTAGTACGATGAAGATTATGGTAAAAATACCACAACATTCTTAAAGGCTGATTTACACGTATAACTTTTTTACTTAATTTTAAGTGATTAAATTGCCTGTTTTAGTTGTAAACTAAATTTTAACTTGCAACTTGCTACTAAATTCTGTGTTTACATGTAATTATCACACATAATCAGTGCATCGTGAAACCTAGTCGTGAGGCCTGGTAGTTCAATCACAGGATTACCACTCCAGCTGCGGTTGGAACTTCGAATCCTGCCGGTAACAAATACCAAATAAACAATTGACAATAGTGACTGAGTTTCTTGCGCTGCCTCTTCTCAGCACTGGCCCATTTATTGTCCCGAGGCAGTGGTAGGGTTAATACTTGAACGTGTAAAAGTGCTTTTTAAAAGCCTATTTGCAAAAATAAATGAGTTTTATGAGTTTTTAAATGTCTCGGAATGATAGATCTATTTTTGATGGTATCCTTCCGTTTGGCCAAATTACTTTTCGACAAATTTCACTTGGCAAACAACTTATCGCCAAAGTTTCATTTCCCAAATGAACTTTTAGCAAATGTACTTTTCGCAACTAATTCATTTGGTCAAATTATCATTTGGCCAAATTTTACTTGGCAAATGTTTATATAGCAAATGTTTTATTTTGCCAAATATTATATCCCAAATAATTTATTTGGTCAAATTGACACTTCACATGCTTACCCACCGTTATCCACAAATCAAAGCATAAGGCGGATGATCATGGTTTGCACAAGAATTTTATGTAAAACAAAGAGATTGCAGAAAATAGTATGGATGCGAAAGTAGGTTTTGCAGAAAATAGTAGGTTAGGTTAGGTTAGAACAGTGACCCTTAACGCGCGAAGGCGAGCGAAGCGTGCCGCGGCAGCGGCCGCCGAGCGCTAGAATCACCTCTATTGTTAATTAATCATTTGGTTTCGATAAAAATAATGAAATATGAAAATTAATTTAGAACAAATTTTATATTAACTACCTACTAAACAAAATAATAACCACAAGCTAATTTGTATTCCATTCTATGCACCAATCAAATTATTTTGTTAATAGTTTATCGTGAAATATTTTTGCCAAATGAAACATTTGGCAAAACATACTTTGCCAAACAATAATTTGCTAAACAATAATATGCCAAAAAATACATTTGCGAATTAAAAGTTTGCAATTAGTTGTTTTGCCAAATGAGAATTTGCCAAATGAAAATTTGCGAAACGTTGTTTGCCATGTGATAATTTGGGAAACGTTTTTTGGCCAAACATTAGTAATCCATTTTTGATGCAAATATCTGAGGTCTGAGTTTGAGTCTGAGGTATGGGAACGGCACGGGAGGGTGTTTTTGTCATAAAACGTCAGCGAGCCTTTAGGTCTCCTTCAGATTTAAGTATAATAAAGATGACCCACCAAACTCAATGACAGGGGGCGCTACCATCAGAGTAAATACAAATGAGTAGGTCATCTTCATAGAAACGCACCGAGCGCGGTTTGTATGCGAGCGCGCGCCAATACGTATGCGGCGCGCACGCACACACTGACAAAATTCAGCGCACCTCACCTCACCGCTAATCCACGCTAAATTTTGTCAGTTTGTACGTGCGCGCCGCATACAAACCGCGCTTGGGCGTTTCTATGAAGATGACCTACTCATTTGAATTTACTCTGCTACCATCGTTCAACTATATGGTTTCCAACATAGCAAAAATCGGAACCAGCGATCCGGTATTGACGGTGGCGCCCCGCTGTCAATGTCATGGATAGGACAGTTCAGTATATTGGAACTATATGCTCTGCCACGTCATAATATGTCAATAACCCCTCCCATACCTCCGGCACTGACTGAATTAGTCGCTAGACATAAACATAAGGTCTTACAGAATTTAAGTTGTCATTTTTTGTATATAAGTATCTTCAAAACAAGACAGCAAATTCCAACGCACCAATTGTTTAAATACCTGAAAACTATAAAAAACTTATCCTTAACCTTTTAGCTATGAAAGCACAACCCTGCTACACACAGCCGTAACGCTCAACGAGCTTGAATCAATCTTGCCAACATTGCGGCGGAGGTGTACAATAAAATGTAATGGCCTCTCGTCTGCATCTTCGTTCGCGGCTGCAGCGCAAGAATATCTGGAGTGAGCGGGACACACGGGCTCTTAGTTCGGCGAACAGTTACACATGCAAGTCTTTTCGATAAAAACCGAAGTGTTCAACTCATGCAGGCTATTTTTCATAGGTTCATCGCAATGGTAGTCAACTAAAACTACATAATGGATGCAAAAGGCGCTTCGACTCATGTTTGGTAAATAAATAGTAATTATCCTCGGACATTTTACACTACGCCTATAGTCCCAAACTAACTAAGTAGACCTATGACCTCATAAAGGTAGCAGGAAGACGCTGCATGCAGGCCGCTACACTACCAACCAGTCAATACGGAAATCTTTGGGCCTATGTTCAACAGTGGACGTCCTGTGACTGAAATGATGATGATGGTGATGAAATTGGCCTAAACTCTTTACGCTATTTTGGTGCATCCTTGGGAAAAATGGGTTCAATTGTACTCTGTCGGTACATGGCAACATAAATGTTGGCTGTAAGAGCTCCGCTTGCTACACTTTACAGCAGTGTGTCCAGGCCCCAGTAATACATTGTTATCTTTACGCTCGACTCCTCAAGCTGTCGGATTACGTCGGCAGGTGGCGCTGACGGCAAACGCTTGCCAAGTACATACCTTGCGCAGAATCTGTGGATGATGTAGTAAAATGTAAACATCTATCGCGTTAACGAGCCTTTACATAATGTAGGAAATAGCTTAACGAAGCTATTTCTTATAATGCTTACGAGCAGTCCTAAGCTGGATCTGTCAATAGGCCGCGGCCTAAGGGCGGCAGATTTCAGATGACGCTTACTCGATTTCAGAAGATAAAAGTTAAATAAAGATCCAACCCCACCCTAGCCTACGGGCGGCAAAACTGTAAATCCGCCACTGCTTACGAGTACAGGAAGTGGCAATGGGCAGAGCACATAGTACACAGAACTGACGGCCGATGGGGCAGCAAGGTTCTGGAGTGGAGGCCACATACCGGAAAACGCAGCGTGAGACGTGGGAAAAAAGGTGGATCGACGACCTGATAAAGGTAGCAGGAAGGCGCTGCTTGCAGGCCGTTACCAACCGGGCGATGTGGAAGTCTTTAGGAAGGCCTATGTTCAGCAGTGGACGTCCTGAATATGGCTGAAATGATGATGACGATGTTATTATGAGAGCGTGTTTTTTTATCCACAACGAGGAAGCTCTTGGCCTGTATCTCACCTGATGGTAAGTGATGATCAAGCCGAAGGTGGAAGCGAGCTTCACCCGGAATCCTCAACCACGGAGGAACTGGCTATCTTACCTCTAACTGCCGGAACACAACAATGCTGTTAACATTGTTGTTGTGCAATAAAGAGTATACCTACCTACTTTCTATGTATCTACGAGTATTCCTAACCTAAACTTTAACCACTTAGTAGTACACCTTAGAGGTACACCCATATTGTGATGCATGAAGTTTGACGCGCATGCCAAGTATTTCATAACTCGCGCCGAGGATCCGGGCCGGATATTTTTAAATTTGAATTTCACCCGGATTTCTGTCACGTACAACGAGTAATGAGATTTCGCAGTTGAGCCTCATACCTGGACGTAGAATAGGTAGAACAGCCAGGAAACTCCACTTTGGGGTTCGTTTAATCAGCAGAGGCATTTCAGCGCACTTTTAGTCGAAATTCTTAACTAAGTAGGTACTTACGCTATAAAATTATTTTATTCCTACCAAAATAGAGAGGTGTTATGAATCTGAAATGTGTAGATACATTCAAAGAGCGTAAAATATCACATGAAACTAAGAACCTAACTACCTACTTAGGGTTTAAAAAACAATATCAACTGCGTGCGTGAGATCGTGCGGAGAGTTGTATCCGCCTCTACAACCGATGTGAACAACGCCTCAACGTGACCACGACCGCTCTGCCAAGAGCGTTCGAATAAGAAGAAGATCAACTGGCATTTTTGTGTAATGTGTCGTTTTGGCCAACCATTGCCATGTGATGCCGGCGCTAATACTCCAATGTGTAATCGGTCATGAACTCATGTTTATGTCCAAAGGCCGATCTACACATTGGTGTATTGGATCCAACCAAGACAATACCTTGGAGCCAATCTAACGAACTACCCAATGTGTGTGTTATTTACCAACTCGACACAAGAGACTAGAGTTGGTGAAACTCAAAATGAGTATTACTTATTATTTCGTTACCCTTTTTAGGATTAGGAACCCTTGACGTTTCATTACCAGTTAATTTCCACGCAGAATGAATCGAAGTAGTGTGGCTGCTCTTAATCAGCTATCACAGGCACGTCCGTACGTTATGCCTTGCTGATTCGAAATGACTGATGGCAAATAAGGAGTTAGTAGATTTCATGTAGTATTCCTGCCGAGCTCCGTACCTCTAGCACGAAAATCTTTCTACTTTGTATCGTTTGCGTATTCGAATCGCCATCAAAAGATTATGAAAACTTAAGAGCGTCCCTGACAACGTGACGTAAAGTGAACTTCATATGAGTATTAATGGTAGCACGAAACTAATTTTGACAATCGAGAACGTCACGTTATCGTTGAATTAGACTGAATATCGAATTTTGTCGAATACGCAAGCGATTCCAAGACAAAGTTTTTCGTGCTAGAGGTACCGTTAAAACGTGTCATGAAAACGGTCTAAAATTGGGGCTTTTTTCGCGCTTTTCGGCTACAATCAAATCTCTTTGACTCGAGAAATGGATAAAGAAATGTATTCGCGTCTTTCTGAATCCGAATGAGATAAATTGCGGCTTTGAAATATGAAACCTAAGACCTGCAAGATATTTCTTGATGCCAACAAATTTTGATCACACCTTGAATTTATTAATGTGGCCAAAAGCTTTCATGTTTTGCTGAAGGTACTTACCTAGCCTGATGGGATTTTTTACCATTCCTGTTGTTTTCCAGTAATCTACCTAGATATACAGGATGCAATTTTGTAATGCCACCTAAAGAGAAAGTACTCATTAGAGTAAGCAAGTATCTTTTGTGAATATGAGCAGCAAATCGAACGCACAGCGTTAAATAGAGCTCTGTGATTTGTTCGTGTGTCACCCTGTGTGTCCACGCGCACTGTGAAACGCCATAGTAATGTTTGTAAATACGGGCGTTAATATAACTCACTGAAAACATTTGGAAAACATTCCTTTATTTTTTTAAAGAAAGAGAACTGCATTCAAAGATAGCACCTAGCAGGCTAGCACTGGAAATGATTAAATTATTGATTTTCTAAGTGTCCTTCATGGGCCTTTATGTTTCTAGCACAAATCTGAGCCACGCAATCGATTGCGGAAACAATCGGATCGTGTGATTCGATTCTCGTCTCGATTTGAATAAACTCGAGTTGCACGGTTCGTTATCCAGACACGGATACGATCTCGGAGTTCGTTTAACACTCCCACTCTTTAATGTAGTGTACATTGTCACGAATAAATGATTGGGGGTCTCACTGGCTTTGTAAATTCACGCTTTCGTGAAAAAATGGAGTTGAAAATGTTTTAAACCAAATGGCGTACTGGTAACTACCTAATTATATACCTACTATAAGTATGTCCCTACCCTAGTCCCTACATAATTATCTTTTGGACTAGTGGTTCATGCTCTTCATCTGCTACAGGGTGGAAACGATAAGTGATCTCACCGTTTATTTCTAAACTATAACGATTCACCGTTTATTTATATCTAAACTATTACAAGATATCAAAAACCTGATTACTGATCGTGAGTGCTTCACCAGCTCTATCAAACGGTAATAGGTTGCAGAATAAACTAGATCTATCCGAATAGACCTATTACCAATTCAATGTTTTCAGTTTCGTAATAACTAAACTACTTATTTAATTGGAGATTGAATGAAGAGTGAAAGAGAGATCCACGGTAAAATAATTGCATAAGCTAATGTCCAAACTCTTTAGTACCCAACAACGTGAAAAATTTCAAATCTCCAAAAAAACAAAAATACTTCCGTATGTAAAATAAATAAACGGCTGGAATACGAATCGTGTCGTATTTCCAACGTTTTCGATGTGACACAACTAAGTTTAAAACAGCAAGCACAAAATAAAGGAAAACCATGTTACATCATAAAAAAGCTAACAAATTGGATGGTTTTATGTGGCCTCCTCCGATAGAATTTCACAATATTTGCCTATCAAATTCAAATTCTTTATTGCTATCTATCTATCCTATCATTGCGAATAATGCGAAAGTAACTCGTGTCTGTCTGTCACGATTTCACGCCTAAACCACTGAAGCGATTTTAATGTTTGGCATAGGGATAGTTTTTATCCCGGTTTTTGAAACAGGGACTCGCGCGATAAGGTTTTTCTGTAATAGACAAAATTCCACGTGGGCGAAGCCGCGGGCCGAAAGCTAGTTAGGTATATACCTACCTAATGCGTTTTCACCTCCAAAATCTCGAAAAAATTACACTTTAGGATAACATACCATCCCTAAACAACTTTCATCTTTCGTTTCCGCGCAGTTGAAGAAAAATTTGAATGGCGTGAAAAAAATGAAACGTAGATATACCACAAAGGTTGCTTCCTCCTTTATCATGAATGTCACATTGGCTAGCAGGGATGTGCAGGGCCGTATTTAACCTACTAGGGGCCTGGGCACTTAAGGATCAAGGATCAATCTGGAAAAAGGTCGTTTCTGCGGACGGGGGGCCTCCTTGATGCACCCCCTTGGGCATGTGCCCAAAGTGCCCAGTGGGAAAGAGGGGCCTGACGTGAGCTGTCTGATCTTTCTCTACTGCGCCCCAGCACATTCGAGCCAACCAGAGCAGCAGTCCATTCAGAACGAAATCAACGGAATTTGTCAAAGAAACTACAACACTTTGATATTTGAACGTTAAGTTGTTTTGGTATCGGAACAACTTGCCTTTGGTGCATTTGTCGATGTACCCTCGACTTCGGACTTCCCGCTTTACCAATAAATACTTAAGTATTCATTTATAGGTACTGGGTTTAATCAAAGAACTTGGTAATGAAATGGTGTATTTATCAAAAACATTTATGCGGTCTGACAGATAGGTACTCTTGAATACAGTTAAGATGGTACAATTTAGCTCCACAGTGTTAAGCTTCATGTGCCTTCGTCTGTGCTACTTAACTATCCAAAGACTCTACATTTTCGTGATCGCTTCAATACGTTACGTAGTTAAGCTTTACATACAAAACTGTAGATGTCCTTTAGGAATTTGTTGTATCAATACTCAATAAGTTTATTGCTTCCTTAATAGTAGGTACATTATAATTATTGTAGATCATTAAGGACCCTGTTGGGCGCTGCAAACTAAAACTCTAAAGGAGAGAAGGCTTCTTTTTATAGACAGAAAGTTATAGTTTAGGTACATCGCTAATGCATTTATATCTAGATATTGTTTTATGGTGTAATAGCATTTCGTAGTTGATAGCTCTTTTAGTCCTGTTACAACAACAATCCTACAGGCTCTCAGCTTAGATTAGACTTAAACCATAGGCATACTTAGTTAGTTTCTTCTCTTACCAAACTTAATGAGTCCATCGAAAGCACGGTGTTACATGTGCTAATTTCCACATCGTATTTCGAATCTACGTAACTAAACAATTTCTAAATTATGAGAATACATTACTTACGGGAACAAAGGACCCGACACTCGACCGTAACTACTAAACGTATGAAGCTATTAATTCATTCTAATTCAATTCCACGAGCTCTGCCCCATTCCTTCTTCCCTTGTATTAAGGCATACATTCGCGAAGCAAGCCTAAAGATCAGGCCCTTTGTCTACAATTATAGAACAATGTGTCGTCATTGAACTCGGAAATTCTCATTAACGTGTCATTAAGTATAATAGTTGGGGCGAAAATAAATGTAAAGTACATTTTAAAGGACTATAATGGGGAATTCCTCGCCCTGTTGTCTACTGCATTAATTAAAAAAGTATGTAACTTGAATTGCTTTTTTATTGCTGATAAGGATTGGGGCACACTGGTTTTGCCAGTGTCAATCAGTGTTATGTTTTTTATGTGAATGCCGAGTGAANGATAAAAGTAAATTTTAAAATAAATGCACTAAATTTCCTTTAAATTGTAATAGCTAAAGTTCTACAAAAATGTACAGTTTTCGTTTCCTTGAATTTTCAAAAGTGAATTCTCTTCTGAGCCACCCTGTAAAACAATATACACGAAGTTATGAAGAGATGGTGCTCGTGCTAGGCTCCGAAGATCTTGTGTTACGAGTTGTTTATTAAATTTTATTTTTATTGAAACGCTATTGGAATATTTTAAAATTCATGATCACATAAGTACCTAAGTATATATTACAGTGCGTTTATTATTCGTTTATTTATACAATATGGATTGTGTATACGTATAATTATTTTTTTTTTTCTGTAAAAAAAATTTGCTAAATTTGCCGCCCCTCTAAATCTGCCGCCCTAGGCACTGGCCTACTTGGCCTATTGGTAAATCCGCCACTGAGTTGAGCCTCATACCTGGACGTAGAATAGGTAGAACAGCCAGGAAACTCCACTTTGGGGTTCGTTTATTTAGACTATAGGAACGTTTTAGTTTAATAAACTTAATTTTCTAACCCATCTGGCCAGTATGGGGAGTGTAAGCCAAATCCTCCATTTACCTCTGGTAAATTAGAGAGGGTCATACTCCTGCAGTGAAGACGAAATGACCTGGTAGTGATGATGATAATGATGAAACTTAATTAGAGCCCCGACGAAAGAGATGTTATTTGAAACATTCAAAAATATTGACTAAAATTCAGAACCCATTTTTTTTGTATTTACGAGTATTTAATTTAAATTATTTGATCACCAAAAAGGCCTACTTACTTTAAAGCGCGCAGTTACACTATGCGACAAATTGATCGAACAGAAGCGCGAGCATGCACACCGAAATATGGGCGGCGCACGACGCGAAATTAACTGGAGTGCGTGTTTACACTGTCTCAATCAATTTCCCCCATAGTGTAAAAACTGCACCATTACCCACGATGTGTAGTTTTATACAATCGTCTCCATGTCATGAGACATCAAAACGATGCAGGGACATAGTTAGTTCCTTTCTCCGAACCCTCGGCGTTTCTTACCAGCCAATTTCTACGTAAAATGGAACGAAGTGGTGTGGCTGCTCTTAATCAGCTATCACAGGCACGTCCGTACGTTATGCCTTGCTGATTCGAAATGACTGATGGCAAATAAGGAGTTAGTAGATTTCATGTTGTATTCCTGCCGAGCTCCGTACCTCTAGCACGAAAAAGTTTCGACTTTGTATCGTTTGCGTATTCGAATCGCCATCAAAAGATTATGAAAACTTCAGAGCGTCCCTGACAACGTGACGTAAAGTGAACTTCGTATGAGTATTAATGGTAGCACGAAACTAATTTTGATAATCGAGATCGTCACGTTATCGTTGAATTAGATGGAATATCGAATTTTGTCGAATACGCAAGCGATTCCAAGATAAAGTTTTTCGTGCTAGAGGTACCGTTAAAACGTGTCATGAAAACGGTCTAAAATTGGGGCTTTTTTCGCGCTTTTCGGCTACAATCAAATCTCTTTGACTCGAGAAATGGATAAAGAAATGTATTCGCGTCTTTCTGAATCCGAATGAGATAAATTGCGGCTTTGAAATATGAAACCTAAGATCTGCGAGATATTTCTTGTTGTCAACTTTTGATCACATCTTGAATTTATTAATGTAGGCCAAAAGCTTTCATGTTTTGCTGTAAGGTACTTACCTAGCCTGATGGGATTTTTTACCATTCCTGTTATTTTCCAGTATCTACTCAGATACAGTGGGCTGAGTGTGATTTTACATCAAACGCTTTTTGACGCGCTCACTAGAGAGCGCGTTTGATGAAAACTCACACTAGGCCATCAGGATGCAATTTTGCAATACCACCTAAAGGGATACTCTATACTGTACTCAAAGAAAGCATGCCTTTATTTTTGTAATGAAAGACACCGCTGAACTGAAGATAGGTAGGTATAGCACCTAGCAACGGGACTATTCCCTTCCCACCTCTCGTTCCCGCCGCTGCAACTCCTGTGTAGCCAGGATTTACAGCTGGACCGCCAATAAAAACCCAACCAGTGATGGTCGAGTAGCACCTATCACAAGAAATGATTAAATTATTGATTTTATAAGTGTCCTTCATAGTCCTTCGTTTCTAGCACAAATCTGTGCCACGCAATCGATTGCGGAAACAATCGGATCGTGTGATTCGATTCTCGTCTCGATTTGAATAAACTCGAGTTGCACGGTTCGTTATCCAGACACGGATACGATCTCGGAGTTCGTTTAACACTCCCACTCTTTAATGTAGTGTACATTGTCACGAATAAATGATTGGGGGTCTCACTGGCTTTGTAAATTCACGCTTTCGTGAAAAAATGGAGTTGAAAATGTTTTAAACCAAATGGCGTACTGGTAACTACCTAATTATATACCTACTATAAGTATGTCCCTACCCTAGTCCCTACATATTATCTTTTGGACTAGTGGTTCATGCTCTTCATCTGCTACAGGGTGGAAACGATAAGTGATCTCATTGTTTATTTCTAAACTATAACTATTCACCGTTTATTTATATCTAAACTATTACAAGATATCAAAAACCTGATTACTGATCGTGAGTGCTTCACCAGCTCTATAAAACGGTAATAGGTTGCAGAATAAACTAGATCTATCCGAATAGACCTATTACCAATTCAATGTTTTCAGTTAATTGGAGATTGAATGAAGAGTGAAAGAGAGATTCACGGTAAAATAATTGCGTAAGCTAATGCCCAAACTCTTTAGTAACCAAACAACGTGAAAAATTTCAAATCTCCAAAAAACAAAAATACTCCGTATGTAAAATAAATAAACGGCTGGAATACGAATCGTGTCGTATTTCCAACGTTTTCGATGTGACACAACTAAGTTTAAAACAGCAAGCACAAAATAAAGGAAAAACATGTTACATACATAAAAAAGCTAACAGATTGGATGGTTTTATGTGGCCTCCTCCGATAGAATTTCACAATATTTGCCTATTAAATTCAAATTCAAATTCTTTATTGCTATCTATCTATCCTATTATTCCGAATAATGCGAAAGTAACTCGTGTCTGTCTGTCACGATTTCACGCCTAAACAACCGAAGCGATTTTAATGTTTGGCATAGGGATAGTTTTTATCCCGTTTTTTGAAACAGGGACTCGCGCGATAAGGTTTTTCTGTAACAGACAAAATTCCACGTGGGCGAAGCCGCGGGCGGAAAGCTAGTTAGGTATATACCTACCTAATGCGTTTTCACCTCCAAAATCTCGAAAAAATTACACTTTAGGATAACATACCATCCCTAAACAACTTTCATCTTTCGTTTCCGCGCAGTTGAAGAAAAATTTGAATGGCGTGAAAAAAATGAAACGTGGATATACCACAAAGGTTGCTTCCTCCTTTTATCCTTTATCATGAATGTGACATTGGCTAGCTAGGGACGTGCAGGGCCGTATTTAACCTACTAGGGGCCTGGGCACTTAAAAGGATCAAGGATCAATCTGGAAAAAGGTCGTATGTGCGGACGGGGGGCCCCCTTGATCGCGGAGCCCTGGGCACGTGCCCAAAGTGCCCAGTGGGAAAGAGGGGCCTGACGTGAGCTGTCTGATCTTTCTCTACTGCGCCCCAGCACATTCGAGCCAACCAGAGCAGCAGTTTGTCCACCATTCAGAACGAAATCAACGGAATTTGTCAAAGAAACTACAACACTTTGATATTGGAACGTTAAGTTGTTTTGGTATCGGAATAACTTGCCTTTGGTGCATTTGTCGATGTTCCCTCGACTTCGGACTTCTCGCTTTACCAATAAATACTTATTCATTTATACAGGGTGTAATCAAAGAACTTGGTAATCAAATGCTGTATGTACCAAAAACTTTTATGCGGTCTGACACATAGGTACTCTTGAATAAGATCATACAGATAAGATTGTACCTACATTTTAGCTCCAAATAACACCTATTACTACGATTACATTAGATGCCACAGTGTTAAGCTTGATGTGCCTTCGTCTGTGCTATTAACTAGGTACCCAAGGACTCTACATTTTCGGGATCGCTTCAATACGTTATGTAATTATGCTTAGGTACATACAAAGCCGTAGATGTACATAAAGGAATTTCTTGCATCGTGTTCTTTTTAGACAACATTCCTACAGGCTCTCAGCTTTGACTCATCAGACTTAAACCATAGGCATATACTTAGTTAGTTTCGTCTCTTACCAAACTTAATGAGTCCATCGAAAGCACGGTGTAACGTGTGCTAATTTCCACATCGTATTTCGAATCTACGTAACTAAACAATTTCTAAATTATGAGAATACATTACTTACGCGAACAAAGGACCCGACTCGACGGTAACTACTAAACGTATGAAGCTATTAATTCATTCTAATTCAATTCCACGAGCTCTGCCCCATTCCTTCTTCCCTTGTATTAAGGCATACATTCGCGAAGCAAGCCTAAAGATCAGGCCCTTTGTCTACAATTATAGAACAATGTGTCGTCATTGAACTCGGAAATTCTCATTAACGTGTCATTAAGTATAATAGTTGGGGCGAAAATAAATGTAAAGTACATTTTAAAGGACTATAATGGGGAATTCCTCGCCCTGTTGTCTACTGCATTAATTAAAAAAGTATGTAACTTGAATTGCTTTTTTATTGCTGATAGGGACTGGGGCACACTGGTTTTGCCAGTGTCAATCAGTGTTATGTTTTTTATGTGAATGCCGAGTGAATATAAATAATTTGCACAATGAACACAAGTTTTAAATAAGTAACTATTGCTTTTTCATGGATTTTGTGACCATACGTTTCTTTTTTTAATGCGGGACAAGGCAGCAGGTATTTATATTAAAGTAATGAGTAAGTAAAGCCTACTATTAAGATTTTAAGAGACCATCTTAACTACTTAGATAGGTAGGTAGGACTTACTTTTACTTAAACATAATAACGCCAGACTAGTTTTATTTATTGAACACGTGTAGGTTCCTCCTCCTACTTACTTTCCTCCACAGAATCGTTAAAAACCTAATACTTACCTAAAGCCCGTATTCAGAAACGATGCTTGCTTAAATGAAGCAGCAAATCAAACGCACAGCGTTGAAGAGCTTTGTGATTGGTTCGTGTATCACCCTGTGCGTCCACGCGCACTGTGAGTACCTCATCGTAATGTTTGTGAATACGGGCGTAGTATCTTAGGTTTATAAAACGTTTGTCAGAAGTTATATACCGGAAACTCAGTAATTAAGAGTACAGTAAATCCCGATATACCTACCTACCTAATTAAACCCATTGTCTAGGTTTCAATTTATTCGCCTGTTCGAGCTAACTAAAACGACGTTGCTAGGCAACCATTAGTTAGGACGAGCTTTTGAAAGCTTGTTGCAGATTTTGGAAGCATGAGCTATTTTAACGAAACATTTTACGCTGGGTATTAATAGATTTTGCCAGCTTTATAACAGCTACCTTGTTTGTTTAAACTTTATGTAGGTAGGTATGTCTAAGCCTAGGCGCAGACCACCGACTTTTAGTTGTTCGATAGTTGGGCCCGATTCATTTTAAGGTCTATTCCACTTTGATCACCAGTCTATTCCACTTTGATCACCTGGCTTTGACCACCCAGGTGATCAAAGTGGACTTCCAGCGACAATTTAGTGTCCTTTGATCACCCACGGATACGATGCCCTGGGTGATCAAAGTGGACTCCAGTTAAATTATTATTTTAGTGTCCTTTGATCACATATAAATAAATTATACCTCTGAATAGTCACAAACATGTCCAATTTGTTTATTGCGTTTTTTAGAAAATATTAAAAATGTTATAAAACAAAATATTTTATGTAAGTACAACACTTGGACATGTGACTATTCAGAGGAGGTGTGATTTGTATGTAGGTAATCAAATGACACTAAATTGTCGCTGGAAGTGGACTTTGATCACCTGGGTCATCAAAGCCAGGTGATCAAAGTGGAATGGACCGATTTTAATTGTATGAAGAATCGGCCGATCCCAAATCGGTGTAGTAAGTATGCGCACTTACATACTTGTCCATACTAAGTATTAACAGCCCGACCCAACTATCGGCCAACTAAAAGTCGGTGGTCTGCACCTAGGCTAAAGGAAGTTCACAATCGCAATTCGAATAGGTAATTTAATATTGAAATTAATGTTTGTAAATTGGGCAGGCATTTATAAATTGATGACCTCATAGAGGTAGAAAGGCGCTGGATGGCCTCTGCCAAATAAATGGAAATCATTGGTGGAGGTGGTGGCCGACTATGGCCGATATGATGATGATGATGATGAATTTGGGCAGATAATCTTCTAACGCACTTGCGTTAGTTAGAGGATGCTTGAGCCTAAGTATTACTGCTATTACCACAGAATAAGTAGGTATAATATACTAATAGCAGCGTTATTTTCTAGATTAGTTCGTCTTTACCAAATTCTTTCAAAATCAAAATTCTTCAGAGCTGATTACGTCTTCCATTTGCGCAAGTTCCAAACGGACTTTTATTTTGTTTTGAGCCACTACGCATTTATAATACACATTAAGTAGTAGGTACCTATAATCCATTACTTACGCAAGTATGTAGATGTAGCAGCATCCACAGAGAGGAAGGAATAGTGTCATTTTTCACCAAAGATTGATGATCCCCGTGACACAGGCAGGGGGAAGTGTTCGATTATACAGCCTACGCGTTACTCGAGTTCGAACGACGGAATCGGTAGGTGACACCTTGCCAATAAATTCCTTATTCCAGGCACTTCGATTGTTTTGGCAATAACAGAATTGGTTTTCAATTAAGTTTTTTTGTTCGTTTCAGCCAAATGACGACCATAGCTGGACTAACGACAAAGGCTTCCCCCAAAAGATTTCTATAACGACCGTCCTGCGCTGCCCGCATCCAGGTTCTTCCAGCGACCTTCACCAGATCGTCAGTCCACCTAGTGTGGGGCCTGCCCACGATGTTTCGGCCTGTAGTCGCCACTCGAGAACTTTTCTGCCCCAACGGCCATCAGCTCTACGAGTTTTGGGCCCCGCCCTATGAGGCTTTTTTGTAAAGAATATTAATTAAGCACTTGGTTAAGTTATACCACCACAATATTTGGACGGGTATTATGGTTATTATGAAAACATTGATTTGAAATTAACCAAAAGTATCAAGATACTTCTGCTCTGACACTTAGAAAATCTATATCTATAAACGTGAAATTCAAAATTCAAATTCAAAATAATTCAAACGTTTTTTAATGTTCTTATAAGACACATTTACAGGGCTTGGGAGTCTCCTTTTAAGTTTAGAAAACCTGTATTAGGAGACGAAAGGTCACTGACTGGACTGACTCATCACGAAATATCAGAAACTACAAGTGCTAGGAGGTTCAATTTTTGCATGGGGGCTCTTTTTAGAACGTAGGTGCTCACTGGGATGGGATTTTGCAAAATTCAACCCCAGGGGGTAAAACGAGATCCAAATAAAATATGCTTGACTTTTATTTCTTTTATAATATTACCAACAATAACAGATCACACAAAACGAAATTCTATTATACACATAACAAGCTTTCAATAACACAATAAATAATTCATAGGAAACAAATAACATTTCTGTACAGAATTCAATTTCACATTTTGCAAACCTAGTAACCATTGCCATCACAAATCTTTTACGATATTTCACTGTTTACTAATTGGATTAGTAGCAGGATTAGACTTGATATAAATCCACTTTTAAATAGAGATATGTAATTTAATATGTCTAGTCAAATCTTATCGATCATTTTAGACGACGGGTCCCTACGTATTTTTGAATACTGCTGTTTTTTTACCACTGCCTCATAGAGGTTCGTAAGCTTATGGACTTGATGTAGTCGCGGAATGACTATTTAGAAAAACATTTTCACTGCCTCATACGTTCGAATGCTTGTGACTTAGATTTACATATTTGTTTTAATGGGTACATAAAAAAATATTCAATATTTCATACATGGAGGGAGAGACGAGAATTGAAATGTACTGTACAAAAAATATTAAATGTTAAAATTTTTTTTTTTTCAAATTCAATTCCAATTTTTTTTGCATACTAATGTGCTAACGAACGCTCATTCAGAACAGAACAGACACAGCGTTCGTCGCAAGCGCAACAGCGGTATTTGAAATTACGTAAGGACCCATCCAATCGAGTACACCACTTTACCAGTCCTACTCTAAGTATACCATCTAGATCCGAGTCCAGCCTCTTAGTACATTCTAGTCCATAATATTCTAGCCTATTTTCTGCTCTTATCATGTAATCTTTGAAACATCCCAACATAATTCTTAAAAACAAAAATAAATACCNGCTTGTTATTGAATACAAAAATAGGTATGTCCCTAATATAAATTGAAACTAATGTTAATAATTTAAATTTTACAAAATAAGGTCGGCAGCTTTGTCTATTGTCAATTCGGGCTAGAATTCTAACACATTTTTTTTGTAACATAAATATATCGTTTGCATTTACACTGTTACCCCAGAGAATAACTCCATATTTTAGCCAAGAGTAGGCGTAGGCGTAATAATAAATAAATAAATAATAATAAATAAATAAATAAATATCCTTGGACATTTTACACTGCGCTTCTAGTCCCAAACTAAGCAAAGCTTGTACTATGGGTACTAGACAACGGATATAGGTAAACATACTTAAATACTTTTTTTTTTTTGTAAATACATACATATTATACATAGAAAACACCCAGTCCAATACAAACAAATATGTTCATGCACACAAATGTTTGTACTGTGCGGGAATCGAACCCGCTACCTCCGGAATAGTTGTCCGTTTCGAACCACTACACCAAACGGCCGACGAAGTTGAGAGCGCGGTTTTTAAGTTTGTACTTTGGTAGATTTTGTAAAGTGCATAGGTGAATTTTGAAAGTTTGGATTTTATATATTCTATGTGGGATTTCCAATTCAGATGCGTATCTACATTAAGTCCAAGCAATTTATATGATTCTACTGTTTCTATTTGGGTGTTTTTAAAGTGGATATTTGTATCTAGGTATGGGTGGTTTGTTGTATGATCGAAATTGTACAAGTTTTGATTTTCCTAAGTTAATTTCCAAATTATGATGTTCCAGCCAATTCGTGATATTTTGGAGTGTATTATGGATAAGAGTTTTTGGATCAGTGTCGCTGTCGCATTTGATTAGTATGGACTAACGTAACATAGCTGGACTAACGACAAAGGCTTCCCCCAAAAGATTTCTATAACGACCGTCCTGCGCTGCCCGCATCCAGGTTCTTCCAGCGACCTTCACCAGATTGTCAGTCCACCTAGTGGGGGGGGGCTGCCCACGCTACGTCTTTCGGCTTGTAGTCGCCACTCGAGAACTTTTCTGCCCCAACGGGCCATCAGCTCTACGAGTTTTGTGCCCCGCCCTATGAGACTTTTTTGTAAAGAATATTAATTAACCACTTGGTTAAGTTATACCACCACCATATTAGGAGGGTTATGGCTATTTTAAAAACATTAATTATAAATTAACCAAAAGTATCAAGATAGGTACTTCTGCTCTGACACCAATAAAATCTATATCTATGTATAAAAGTGAAAGGTCACTGACTGACTGACTCATCACGAAATATCAGAAACTAAAAGTGCTAGGAGTTTCAAATTTTGCATGGGGGCTTTTTTTAGAACGTAGGTGCTCACTAGGACGGGATATTGCAAAATTCAACCCCAGGGAGTAAAACGGGAACGGGAAGTCGCGGGCGGACGCTAATTATAAATAAAATATGCTTGACTTTTAATTATTCTATAATATTACCAACAATAACAGATCACACAAAACGAAATTCTATTAAACACTTTCTATTTAACAAGCTTTCAATAACACAATAAATAATGCATAGGAAATAAATAACATTTCTGTACAGAATTCAATTTTACATTTTGCAAACCTAGTATTACCGTTGCCATCACAATATTTCACTGTTTACTAATTTGATTAGTAGCAGGATTAGACTTGATATAATCCACTTTTGATAGAGATAATTTAATATGTCTAGTCAAATCTTATCGATCATTTTAGACGCGACGGATCCCCTACGTTATTTCGAATACCGCTGTTGCGATTTTTTTTCACTGCCTTAAAGGATAGGTACGAAAGCTTATGGACTCGAATGATGTAGTCACGAACGAACGAACGTTATTTCGGTGTATAAAAATTTTAAATGTAAAAACAATTAAGCAATTTATTCACAGCAGCATTCGTCGTAACAGCGGTATTCGAAATTACGTAGGGGACACACCAGTACACCACCTTACCAGTCCTACTCTATATATAATGTCCGTTTTGACCATCAATTCCTAATTTTTAGGTGACCCCTATGAAAACAAAATTCCTGTTGTGTTACCATAGGGATCACTTATAAAGTTATAAACTAGGGATTGACGGCGAAAATGGCCATAACTATGCCATTTAGACCTGAGTCCAGCCTCTTAGTACATTCAACTTCAAAAATCCTAGCCTCAAAAGTACTAGTATTTTCTGCTCTTATAATGTAATCTTTGAAACATACCAACATAATTCTTAAAAACAAAAATAAATACTACTATACACTATTTTTCATACTTTTCTGATTACATCATCACTTTCTTTGAAACTATGACTTGACTTGACTTATGGTCCTATGTCCCCTAGATGGGGCAGAGGGCGTCCACAACAGTCCTCCATCGCGTTCGGTCTTGAGCTGTGTTCTTTGAAACTATAATTTAGCTATAATTCAATGCTATTCTGTCTCTTAGTCTCAACAGCCTCTTGTACATATACTGCTTGTTAACGGGGAATGATTTCTTGAGCTCTTTTTCCTGAAAAATAAAATTTTCTATGTTAGTAAATATTTTTCAATCCTAAATTCATGTTAGATTATCAATAAAATCAATATTTACATGAAAACAATTCTTACTCACATGGGGAAAGAAATCAATCTCAATAAGAAATATTTCAAAAAACGTTGCCACTACTATCACCGGACCCGATTTTCTTTCGCAAACATCCAATTGTACAGCAAACTTGTCTCCTGGCAACGTAGCTATATCCTCAAATATAGGCTTTATAGCCCGTTTCTGACTGGCCAGTCGGTATAGTAGGATCTCCCCTTGTCGTGTCCCAATTAAAACAATATCAGCATAAAAGAACAACGCTGTTATAGGTGGAAAATCTAAATATAAATGCCGGTATTTGTCAGTTTCAATCTTGAACAAGTTTCTTGAGTAACAGACAAAGTTCTTGTCATTAATTGCGCGGATATATTTAATTTGTTTCGTCCATTCCGGGGGAACATTTATCGGTTTCACTTCAGTAGTTTTATTTTTATATACATTGACTATTTTGGCGCAATCTGTAAATATGTGAATGACATTGTTATCGTACTGTATATCTTTTATGTCATAGTCGCAATGAATTATTAGTTTTGATGATAAATTGTCTAAACTTAAGTCACACTTGTACACATTTCTGTTATTGAAAAAGTATACATTATTGCCAGCTAAAACAAAATTATCTGCTTCGAAGAATGCTTCAGACATGTTCGTGATGTTGTCAATTGTTTTTTGGATGTACATTCCGGACTTTAGAAGTATAACGGTGGCAAAGTCATTATTAGCAATTTTAACACAGTTTTTCTCCGGTACTGAAACTGGTATGTATTTCAGTGTGCTCATATCATACATTACCACCCCTCTGGTATCCCTCAAGGGTAAAATGTTATAGTTAACATCCAGAGCGTGGTTTTTGTCGTGTAATGTAAACTTGTAGAATTCTCTTACATTTCTCTCAAAAGACATAACTTTAGACCACATTTTGAGGTTCTTATAAATGTGGTACCAGTCACAGTCGCTTCCCGACTTCTGCTTTGCAATTTTAGACGAGAATTTGAACTCATTTTTGCAAATTTCGTGCCACAACCAATCTGTGCCATCAATACAATCTTTCCATTTTTTGCAAACACTTCTGCATTTTGCTAACGTGACACCGTCAATTAGTTTTAGTATATCTAAAAATGTTTCCACGGGCAAACTTTCTATGTCGGTCATCTTTCGATTTAATTTATTTTCTCACAATCGAAAATCAGGTACAAAAATTTCACTCACTTTCCTCTGAAGGGTGCACTTTGCAAATAAGCGATAATGTTTTCAGAAAGGGAGATGTTTTAGAATATTAAGTTTTCTTTTAGTAAATATTCAGCATTGTTTATTTTTAGCCAATTGATAACAAAAAACTGTAAAATTCTTCACATTTGTTTACAATTTTATCAACATCTGACATTCGACTCGTGATTTTGACATTTACTATTACTATGTTGGTAGTACGAAAGGTTGATGGGTTCAGAAATTACAGCACAGCTTATTATATTGCATTTTGATAAAAACATGTAACAAAATATCCTTTCTATCAGATCAATATTGAAGCTAATTTTGCAAATAAAATAGCCTGTTCGTCCGTTTAGAAGCGGTATTAAACAATCACCCTTTTTAAGACAAGTAAAATTACTGAACGTTGTGGTATCAATAATACCAATATACAGCAAATAATTTAATATGGCGCGAAAGTTTTAAAAGTTTTTTCTAGTCCGCGGTAGCCGTAGCCACGCGTAGCTCCAGGCGAATATAATTATTTGCCGAACGCAATCTTGTCAGCGTTTTTCCTGCGAGTTCGCTTATTGCAGGTGGATAGTAGATCGATGGATCGTCTAATTGGATCAATAATCTAATATTATAAAGCGGTAAAGTTTCGTGTGTTTGTATCATCGAGATCTACTGAACCGATTTTAAAAATTCTTTCACCAATGCTGAGTGTCATATTATATAAAAAAAAACCTAAAAATTCCACGCGGGCGAAGCCGCGGACGGAAAGCTAGTTGGTAGACATGTAAGTCTAATACCAGGGCTATATTTTACGAGAAACCAAGGAAATAAGGAACATTTTAATATTTCTTATCGATCTCATTTGTGAAATAAAACCAACGATAAATCCCAACAATTTAATAATTTATTTCACCATAATGACATAACAATTTGAGTATTAACTAATATTTTTCTATTAATTTTATTTATAGTCTTGCAATATACATAATTCTACGGTAGGTGTACCTATTACCATTTTATTGAGAATTTACAGTAATAGAACTGTTATTATTTTCCTAAATTAATTTTGAACTTTAAATCTTTACAAAAAGGTTCAAAATCAATTAAGAAAATTTTATATTTTTATTGGTCTACTAGTTTCTCCTTATTTATTACATTGTACATTAATAGGGTACACAACAGTACAATAAAATGTAATATATCTTGAGTTGAGATCGTCATTATTTCCTGAGGAATAAGAACGATTTTGAAGTATGTACTGTTTATATCATTAGCATAGTAATCGAGCACTTTAATGAATATTAGAATCTATTTATTATTAATTGAATTAACAATGATAATATTATTTAATGTAAAATGCAGAAACCACTAGTAGATATTGTAAAAAATTGTTAATCATTTGCGAAAAATCTAAAACCCATCTAAAACATACACATAATTATTAATTAATAAATTACAATGGACTGGCACAGGCATTGCTACATTAAGTACAAAAATGTATAAAAACAATGTCAATAAATTAACAAATTACAAAATTTTATTACGAAATGCACATAATAGGACTGGATGACACCATGAGAGTATTAATTTCAATAGTACAGAAAAATATTATTTCCGTGGGGGCTATCGTTTTTATACTAAACAGTTGGCACCACTGGCGATCGAAATGACCCAACTCTACAGTGGCGCCATCCTGGTGAGTACAAATACAATGTTTCTCCTACCACTTAAGCGCCACCAGTTGGCACCACTGTCTTCGCTAATAGTAAGTGATAAGGTCACTCTACAATGGCGCCAACTGGTGAAAGCTAAAACGATAGCCCTCATTCCGTCCGACCTGATTCCGTCAAAATATAGATCTAGAAAACACTAGAGAAATCGGATGACGGATGTCGGAGCTAGTGCATAAACAAACAAAAATAGTTCTACGACTATAGATCATTTCATCCACGAAGACGCGCCCCACCATTCTTCCGCTAATGTTTGAGTGTTATCGGTACACGCTACATTATCCACGAGTGCACACGCACACTACAATAATGCCGCTCGGATTGCTCGGATCAAACTCCCCGCACCCCGCGCTTCCCTCGACCAAAAATTGGTGGGGCGCGTCTTCGTGGATGAAACGATCTATACAGACTCCAAACCGTATTTTCACGGATTCCGATCGGAAATATTCCGAAAGCGCTCTTACCCTATTTTTGTTTCAACTTTTAAGAAATTCATGAAAAGTATACTAGTATAGTCAGCATCAAATAGTTCGTGATGCACAAAGTTAACAACACAAGCTTATTCCAAATTTAACAAACACGTGTTGCGATCTTTTTGGCTAGTTTGGGTGCCACGAACTATTTGAAGCTGACTGTACATAGATGTCATCCGTCCTGCTACATTGGGAATGATTGGCATTGGCAGAGGTCATTTTTAACTAAAAAACATTTTTAATTAATATAAATAGCAAATGTGATGCAGTATGCATCAATGTTACTAAATTATAAAAAAAACTGTACAGTCAACAGAATACCAAACTACGACAAATATGACAAAATAATCATGTTTAAAACTATTGGCAGACGTTACTTTGTGACAGGTTGGCATACTGGTAACTGTATACAATACAAGAAGTAATAATATACATATTGGTAACATTCTATAAATGGCAGAACAGGAACTAGTCACTGGATTAAAATTACAAATACAAAATTAATAATTAAATATTCATAAATCGAGAACAATTAACTAAAACATCGAGTGGCCACAATCGAGACATCATAAAATCGGTATAAATTAATCGATATGTAAGGAAATGATTCGTTGATGCTTAATATAAAATAACAAAAAAATATCAGTCGAAGTTCGAGAAACGGTGGCAAAGTTTGACAGTCCACTATCTCCAAAAGTCCGTATTACAGTCAGGGTCATATAGTTCGTGACACCCAAAGTGGCCAAAAAGTTGACAAAATGTAACAAAGACGTGTTGCGAACTTTTTGACGCAGACTGTACAAACTGTTAAAACTCGATTAAAAACCCCAAACAGTTTAAACGTGGACATTTTTTGATATTAGTAGGGACATGGCAAAAAATTACATTCAAGGGCATATAAGCTCATTCGAAGGACCAAACACTCTGATTTTCATCACCACATACTTAAAATGCAACATGAATCATAAAATGTGACTGTAAAACATAATATTTTTAAAAAATGCTGTAAAATGCACTTTTTGATTGAACAAATTGCGTAAAATATCACAAAATAACAAAATAAGCAATTAACTACATCACTAACCAACAAAATTTGGAATTGGTACTGACTTTATTACCTACATAAAGGTATATTCACACTACACCGTGCAACAGCTGCGGCAAACAGATTAGACGACATATAATACAGTTCAGCTTATTTCTATAAAATATATTTATTCTATCTACATCATTAAATTTTCCTATAATTCAGTTATTAATATGGCTCAGTTCGACAGGGCACGGTATAGGCTGAATGTACCTTAACACCCATCTAACAACAGTTAAACTTAAAAAGATACTCTACTGGAGTCCCTTTCGATTTGTATTTGACAATTATTCTAATTTCAATAAAGCTATACCTACTCGGAAATAAATATCCAAAATTGACACTTGAAGCTTAAAAAATAAAGTCGCATTCACATTTTCACGTGTTGTTGAGCATATTTGAAACGACTAGCATCGTGAAACTGCCTATAAGGTATAAAGTGGCGGGAATGGAAGCCAGCAGTTTATAGCGTTCCTCTGAAAAGAAAACAAAAATAAATCAGTATTTAAACTAAACATCAAAAATAACAAATGACTAATAATAGTACACTTAAAAAAACAAAAGACAAAAGAAAAAATAACAATTGAAAAATAAAATAAATCAAAGAGTAAAAAACAGAAGTTTACTTGAGGTCAGTAATATGCCTACATTTTTACTTCAGCAATGGAATAAGTTAAAAAAAACTTATCTTCAGTTGCAGTGTTGTTAATGGTAACAAAATGGATTCCAGACGAGCGAGCAATGATTATGAATTATCTGAATAGATAATGAATGATGAAAAAATATGATTGCCCAATTTTATACCTCGATTTCTTCATTTGAACCCAAAATAATTCCCACCGGATTAAATAAACCTTAAAAACCATACCAAATTAGAAAAAAACATGCAGGTACAGAAATTAAAAGACTCAAAGAAGGTACAATAATACTTTTATTTTAAAAAGTTTGTTGTTAAAGTATCTTAATTTAATGTTAGTATCTCCGTAACAAGTTAGACAAAACGTATAATATAATAGAAAATAACAGTAACATTGATCGTATACGAAATACATTTAATACAAGGACATAATTAAGTCTTTTTGAGCCACAAAATATACAAGTTACTTATAACTTATTTCAATAAAAAATAGCCAACATTCAACAAAATGTAATCTCCCTTAGCAGGCAACATTTAATTTATATCGAAAATTAACTGTCTTTTACAAAAAATACATGCTAAAAACGTAATTCTACAATAAATAACGTAATATCTTTTATATCGTTACAAAGCCTATAATATTCGATTGAATAATACTCATTTGTAAACATATTCGCTGTTTCCCTAACCGTAAATTCGCCTAAGTACTATCAGGAAGTGTTTCCGAAAATTTCTCATAGATAGTCTTTAAAATCGAGGGTAATTTGTCGAAATGGTTGTTTATGGAACCCGGTTCGTGAACCGGATCAACGACAATCGGGTTGTCGTCGCTATCGAAAATAATTTCCGGATCGTTTTCAATTATTTCCTCAATGGATTCCCAGTTCGTGTGCAATTTTTTCTCAACCGGGCAACACTGGCACATGCCGTAGTCGCATTCTTTTTTATTACTAAAGTACTCTGCATCGTCTAAAATAGTTCTTTCATCCTGACTGTCTATATCCACAAAAATGGAGAATTTCCTAGCAGAATATTTCAGTAATTCTTCGTACGCGTAACCGTCTTCGGAGTTATTATCGAAAGAGACCCTCCTATCTCCCTCCCCGCTACTATGACCTATAGAATTGATTTCTTCGACAGAACCTTTCTTGCTACCCTCTTCTAAATCTGAATTCTCGTCTATTAAAGAGTTCTTTCTAGTAAGCGAGTTCCTCCTGCTGCCCAAATCAAAGCTCTGAAGTGTTACCATGCTACATTTTCGTTTGGCCTGACCTGTCATCGCGATTGACTTTCTGGTCGTCGTCCAGCCGAGCGAGCGTTGCACCGCCATCTTCCATTTCGTGTACCGCGAGTCTCGATCTGATAAAGAAAAATAAACGTTAAATTAACGGTATAGATGACCCACGCTGAACTGTCCCACCAAACTCAATGACAGGGGGGCGCTACCATCGTTCAACTATATGGTTTCCAACATGGCAAAAATCGGAACCAGCGATCCGGTATTGACTGTGGCGCCCCACTGTCAATGTCATCGATAGGACAGTCCAGTATTTTGGAACTATATCGTTATATCCAATGAGCTGTTATAGTGACATTGACGTAGTAATGTCAATGTCACACTAGAAACGTCAGAATATCCGCCACGCATTGCCTAGAACAACGGGTATTTCTTTAGGTTACTTAGGACAACGGGTAATCCCACGCGTTACCTAGGACAACGGGTAATTTTACAGGTTACTTAGGACAACGGATAATTTTACAGGTTACTTAGGACAACGGATAATCCCACGCGTTACCTAGGAGAACAGGTAATCCCACACGTTACCTAGGATAATGGATAATTCTACAGGTTACTTAGGACAACGGCTGATGCCACGAGTTACCTAGGATAATGGATAATTCTACAGGTTACTTAGGACAACGGCTGATGCCACGAGTTACCTAGGACAACGGGTAGTTCTACAGGTTACTTAGGACAACTTAGGACACGTTACCTAGGATAACGGGTAATACCACGCGTTGCCAACACTCACCGTCAAGCGTAGTAGTGGGCAAGAAGGTCTCGGTGGGCAACGCCTGGCGGCGCCACTTGTCCATACTCCACACGCCCGCTGCACTGCCGGCAACGATGCCCACGCCCAGAGGCGACATATCCCACGTGTGGGCTCGCACTGAAACATACAATATTATTATTACTTAAAAAAAATAGCATTTTTAACAAATTACGCTATCGCATTAGGTCAACCTGTAATGATGGTTTGGGATAGATAAATAAATAAATCTTTAGGCTTTAGGCTATATGACATCACCCTACAGCCAATAGTAACGGAGCAGTAAAGAAAAATGTTGCAAAAACAGGAAATATTTTTCATACTGTTTTTTTACCATAGAGATCTAGAGAGATGCCAACTAATGCACTGAGTTTGAAACCCAGTGTCGCGTTAGAAATTCACACACACAGAGTAATCAAAATAAAAACAATATAATCTTTAGTTCTACGCAAGAAATCTATATCTATTATATAAAAGAAAGTCGTGTTAGTTACTCCACTTATAACTCAAGAACGGCTGAACCGATTTAGCTGAAAATTGACAGGGAGGTAGTTTAGAGCCAGGAGAAGGACATAGGATACTTTTTATCCCGTTCGAAATAAAAAAAAAGTCTGCTTATTTATTGCCATTAAGGCGGAACAAAGTTCGCCGGGTCAGCTAGTGTAAACTATAACGTCGCTGCTGTCATCATTGCTGTCACGAGCAATGTGTTCTGTTTTTGGGCATATTGCTGCGACACTGGCCCCGCCCCTTATCACATCTCCCTTTAGTTTCTGTGATCTGTGGTTTTTACGTTTATGCTAGTTTTTTTTTATAAAAAACGTTACTCACACACTGGCATTCCAATCAGGTCTGCTTGTAGTTGCATTAACAGGTCGTTTGACGTCATTTTGCCGTCGACGTGAAGCTTCGTGAGAGGCAGCCCGCAGTCTTTGTGCATTGCTTCTAATATATCCCTTCAAGAATAAATAAAACACAGTGAATATGAAGTCATTTGGGCACGAAGGCTAGTTTACTAAAAACAAACTTTTAGTCCGTAAATTACATTTTCAAAAAATATTGGACACGTACCTATATTTTTATTTGTCAATCAAACAAGTAATTATGAACATATGGTGCGTTGAAGTTCCGCGTGACGTCACAAAGTGCTACACTTTTAAGCACTGCTTGAGGTCTCATGCCACTTCTTTTGAACTTTGGCGCGCTTTATCTCTTTCAATGGATTAACACATAGGCTACGTTTTACCTCGGATATCACCGCGGGGCACAGCTAGTAAATAATAAGGCGAGATGCAGGCATTATTAGAAACAGAATATTGCTTACCTAGTTTGAAAACACACAGCTTCCAATCCTGCCCTTATTATGTGATTTTTGGTTGTAAACGCTGTTAGTCCACAGATTATTCTGAAACAAAACAAAAATTACTTATAGCTTTACTTATAGTGAAAAGTGTCCATAATTACAACAATAAAGTTTTTAAAGGACAAGACTACGGGGGTAATTTTCCTAATAGACCAGCGATTATGAAACGTCAAATGGCAAAAATCAAAAACTAAGAACCCGTATAGATAGTAGAGCTCGTAAATGTAAAATTGTATGGTTGTCCAAGGCGGAAAAAATCGGCGTCCTCACTCCAATACAGCGCATACAAAGGCCGGTAGACTACTTAAAACTCAATCTATTTAGAGACCTCACGAAGGCGTGTGAGCTTTATACTTGTGTGTTTACGTGTACAATGTACAGTCGCGGAATGAAAAGGTTCGTCACCTTAGTGTCGGTTTTCGCTTGCACTAGGTACTGTCAAACCTGCCAACATAACAGTGAATAAACAATTTAAATAAATATGGCGTATGCTAACGAATAAGGTTTTTCTTGTTTAATTTTCTATTCCTTGCAATGTTGCAAAATGTAGTTTTTTTATTTAATAGAAATAATAATGGCAGGTTGAACCAACAAGGTTTTAGTTTAACNATGAGCTGTCATAGTGACATTGACGTAGTAATGTCAATGTCACACTAGAAACGTCAGAATATCCGCCACGCATTGCCTAGAACAACGGGTATTTCTTTAGGTTACTTAGGACAACGGGTAATCCCACGCGTTACCTAGGACAACGGGTAATTTTACAGGTTACTTAGGACAACGGATAATCCCACGCGTTACCTAGGAGAACAGGTAATCCCACACGTTACCTAGGACAGCGGGTAATTCTACAGGTTACTTAGGACAACGGCTGATGCCACGAGTTACCTAGGACAACGGGTAATTCTACAGGTTACTTATGACAACGGGTAATCCCACGCGATACATAGGACAACGGATAATCCCAGGCGTTACCTAGGACAACGGGTAATTCTACAGATTACTTAGGACAACGGATAATTCCACGGGTTACCTAGGACATTTAACTTTATTATCTAGTGAAGGTCGCGGGAGGTGCCTGGATGCGAGCGGAACAGGACCGGTCTTTGTGGAAATCCTTGGGGGAGGCCTTTGTCTAGCAGTGGACGTCTTTCGGCTGAAACGAACCTAGGACAATGAGTAATTCTACAGGTTACATAGGACAACGGATAATCCCACGCGTTAACACTCACCGTCAAGCGTAGTAGTGGGCAGAAAGGTCTCGGTGGGCAACGCCTGGCGGCGCCACTTGTCCATACTCCACACGCCTGCTGCACTGCCGGCAACGATGCCCACGCCCAGAGGCGACATATCCCACGTGTGGGCTCGCACTGAAACATACATTATTATTATTAGTAAATAAAATAAATAAAATAAAACAAATCTTTAGGCTTTAGGCTATATGACATCACCCTACAGCCAATAGTAACGGAGCAGTAAAGAAAAATGTTGCAAAAACAGGAAATATTTTTCATACTGTTTTTTTACCATAGAGATCTAGAGAGATGCCAACTAATGCACTGAGTTTGAAACCCAGTGTCGCGTTAGAAATTCACACACACAAAGTAATCAAAATAAAAACAATATAATCTTTAGTTCTACGCAATAAATCTATTATATAAAAGAAAGTCGTGTTAGTTACTCCACTTATAACTCAAGAACGGCTGAACCGATTTAGCTGAAAATTGTCAGGGAGGTAGTTTAGAGCCAGGAGAAGGACATAGGATACTTTTTATCCCGTTATTTATTGCCATTAAGGCGGAACAAAGTTCGCCGGGTCAGCTAGTGTAAACTATAACGTCGTTGCTGTCATAATTGCTGTCACGAGCAATGTGTTCTGTTTTTGGGCTTATTGATGCGACACTGGCCCGCCCCTTTTCACATCTCCCTTTAGTTTCTGTGATCTGTGATGATGATTTATTTATATTAACCGGCAGACAGTGGTGACTGAGTTTGTTGCGGCGCTTCTTATCAGCACTTGCCAAATGTTGGGCTCGAAGCGCTGGTAGGGTAAAAAGATTATGAGACATGTAGAGGCTCCTTAAGAGCATATGACGTTTTGTAAGAACTATTTATTAGTCTAAACAAATAAAGAAATTTTGACTTTGACTTTGTGGTTTTTACGCTTATGCTAGTTTTTTTTAATAAAAACGTTACTCACACACTGGCATTCCAATCAGGTCTGCTTGTAGTTGCATTAACAGGTCGTTGGACGTCATTTTGCCGTCGACGTGAAGCTTTGTGAGAGGCAGCCCGCAGTCCTTGTGCATTGCTTCTAATATATCCCTGTTAGGAATAAATAAAACACAGTGAATATGAAGTCATTTGGGCACGAAGGCTAGTTTCCTAAAAACAAACTTTTAGTCCGTAAATTACATTTTCAAAAAATATTGGACACGTATATTTTTATTTGTCAATCAAACAAGTAATTACGAAGTTATGGTGCGTTGAAGTTCCGCGTGACGTCACAAAGTGCTACACTTTTAAGCACTGCTTGACGTCTCATGCCACTTCTTTTGAACTTTGGCGCGCTTTATCTCTTTCAATGGATTAACACATAGGCTAAGTTTTACCTCGGATATCACCGCGGGGCACAGCTAGTAAATAATAAGGCGAGATGCAGGCATTATTAGAAACAGAATATTGCTTACCTAGTTTGAAAACACACAGCTTCCAATCCTGCCCTTATTATGTGATTTTTGGTTGTAAACGCTGTCAGTCCACAGATTATTCTGAAACAAAACAAAAATTAATAACTTAATGTGAAAAGTATCCTACAACAATAAGGTCCGTCCACCAAGGCGAAGCGGAGCGGAGAGGAGAGATGTGTGGCAAAACTGATAGGCTATTTCCACCAAAGCGGAGCGGAGAAGAGCGGAGCGGTGCGGAGACGAGGAGATGTCTAAGCTGTGCGTAGCTGTCAGTCTGTTGCTATCTATGAAACGCCGCACCGCTGTCAAATTCTATAGAAAAAACCGGCCAAGTGGGTGTCGGACTCACGCACAAAGGGTTCCGTGCCATTGATTTATGAAATTAAAATAAAAATATTATTGGGGGGGACCAACTTTTTTCCACTTTGGAAGCGTCTGTCACGCAAACTATTCGGTTTAGAAAAAAAGTATTTTAGAAACCTCGATATCATTTTTGAAGACCTATCCATAGATACCCCACACGTATGTGTTTGACGAAAAAAAAATTTTTGGGTTTCAGTTCTAAGTATGGGGAATTGGGGAGCCCCCAATATTTTTTTTTTTTTTGCATCAAAATCTTAATGCGGTTCACAGAATACATCTACTTACCAAGTTTCAACAGTATAGCTCTTATAGTTTCGGAAAAAATGGCTGTGACATACGGACGGACAGACAGACAGACATGACGAATCTATAAGGATTCCGTTTTTTGCCATTTGGCTACGGAACCCTAAAAACAAGTGCGCCCGACACTTCTTCGCTCTTTTCCGCCGATAGAATACTTAAAACTCAATCTATTTAGACACTTATTACAAAGGCTTAAGGTTCAAATCTCACCCTCTAGCGTCCTTCCTCCAATACGGCGCGTACAATCCACTGAAAGCCGGAACAAAATACACGTCCCCCGTAGAGAACACTTGTCCCGCTATGTGTTCCGTGTCGTGTGACACGTCCCTGATTAGTCTGAGATTGTCCCGCAGGAATTTCATGGCGCCTCCCGCGACTGCTATTGAGCCTGTGTAAGAGAAAAATGTTGTAGAGAAAAATATTTGAACCTTGGAGCGTAAAGTACTTAAAAGTACGGCCAACGAGAAGCGATACCAAATGTAAACAAACCCAATGTCATGGTAATTTGGAATAGCAGGGGTTTGACTTCGACATATTTTGGCGGGAGAACGAGACATTACGACAAATACACAAGATGGGAAGAGACAGAATAGATTGTCAGTTCGACAGCCGAATCGACCTTTTGTATCGCTGCTAGTTGGCGGTACTTTAGTGTGAGTTTACGTCAAACGCATTCGATATCGACTGCGTAAAAAGTGACATTAAATGTATGACGGATTGTACAGCGCCCCTAGCGGAAACTCTCAAGAACTAAAATCTTCTTATATTTTTTAACGCAGTCGAATGCGTTTGACGGAAACTTCCACTACGCCCCCTTATACTCGCTAAAGTTCAAAATATGGTAGCATTAATTCTGCCACTACCAGACAGGTTTATAGAAATATCAACCGTGTGATGTTGGGCTTACGAACTAAAATAAGATCACGTATTGGCTTCCAAGGTCTTTTTTTATAGTTTTTGTATCAATATTTGGTCAATTTGAAAATTTATTGCATTCATAAGTTGATCAATTTTGCTTTCTTAACCCCTAATACCCCTATACAAACAATATTATTATGAATATCCCGATAAGCGAGCCAATCTCGCATTGTACCACATTTGACACAGTCGTTAATCGTACGTTACAGCCCAGTTGATAAGGTATCGTAGTGCTAAACCTTGCATCGATTGCGCTGTTGTAGAAAGGTTGTCACTGCGTGCCATATGTGGCACATAAATAATTCTTACCTTCTAACGCGTACACAGGCGGCACATTAGGCCCTAGTTGGTATGCTAGCGTGGTAACCAGTCCATGGCTGGAGTGCACTCGCCGCGGCCCGGTATTGTATAGTAAGAAGCAGCCACTTCGGTATGTGTTCTTCGCCTGACCCGCTTGGAGACAGTTCTGGCCCACTAACGCTGATTGCTGATTGCCTAAAATCTGGAGAGAAACATTGAGTATTAAAATGTGTATTTGGACTTTATCAATTAAACAGAGTTAAATTAAACTAAGTACAGTAGACTAGACAGTACATCAAGCTAAACACTGTGGCATCTTGTATTTGTAGTGATTTTGCAACAAAAATGTGTATTCCGATGTGCTGTCGTCCGTACATGCAATCGATTTGGTATGCCAAAGACAATCTATGAGTCACTGAATTCAAACTCAATTGATTGTCTATTTATTAATTTCAAAGCTACTAATCAAATCGATTTTTACAACAAATTGCAAACAACAACAATTGCTCAGTTTTCAGGGCTATATTGAAGTTTGTTTAAGATGTTGTGTCTGGGAATTATTAGTGAATGTTTTTAACGAACTAATTATTCTAAAATAGAATCATTTTATGCCAGTTTTAAGTGTGTGAGGGAAATTAAGTACTCACTCCTGATATTCTAATTCCATCTAACACAGAGCCATCTTTGACGACGCCATAGACTTGTGAACTGCTGAGAATTTGCGGTAAGCAATCTCGGTGTACTCCGAATAACCTGAAACACATTTTTTTTAAGTTACCTTCATATTTTCAAGTATGGATGATTGTGCCAAATATGGCACAACATTAAAAAGACAAAGTAATCAACAAACTTTTGTTAAACTTATTTTGTTGGTGAAATTGGGTCTAAGCAAGTTAAAATCGACCTTACCTACACAGCATAGGGTCCCAATTCAAGGTGTCCAGGTTCATGAGGAGTGTTCTAGAAGCATTTGTCACGTCTGTTATGTGAAGACCGCCGTGAGGACCTCCAGTGAGGTTCTGGAATAAACAAATGTTATGAATGAGCAAACTGTCAGCTATATTTTATCTGTCAGATAGAGAGATTTGGTTTATTTCTATTATGACTAGAGATTTGATACAAGTTGAAGTGTTAGCTATAAAATTATGGAAAGCACTGATTTCTCGAAAAAATCCGGGTTCTCAAATCTCGACCACGCCTTGCCACGACCTACCCGATGGACCGACGACCCAAGCCGGCAATAGCTAGATTTAAAAAATGGGAGATCGTGTTTCAAAATGGAGACTTACGTCCAGAGAAATGCCATTTACGGGACTATTCCCACTTATCGTTCCCACTGCTGCAACTCCTGTAGCCGTGATCAAAAGCTTGACCCCCAATAAAAACCTGACCAGTGAAGGCCAAGCTTGTCCCGGGGGAAAGTTAAACTATCATTGGACCCGCATCAAAATTAATCCCAAGAACATTTCCTAAAATGATGATGGTTTTGATGATGACAACTCACCCAAACAATCCAAGAGTCGACAGTGCCGAATAGCAGCCTCTTGTCTTTGCTAGCTTTCTTAACCGCTTTAATATTGTCCTTCATCCAGCGCATCTTCAGAGCACTAAAATAAGGACTGATAGGCAAGCCGCATATGTTCTTTAGGTAGTTCTTATTTCTATCTGGGACCTTAGCCAGGATCGCGTCTACGGTGGAGTCTGTACGGATGTCGTTCCATGCTGAAAAAGGAATAAAGAATTAGGCGGTCGTCTCCTATAATTGAAGTTGTGTGTGTGTGAATAGTTTAAAACTATTAAGATCGTCGTTCTGTCTCCTTTCTTAAGTTGCTGTGCCACAACTGGGTCCACCCACATTGTATAACTGCCTAAACTAAATTGTAAGACCTAATGTGAATGTGCTACGATTGAGTATTGAGTATAGGCCACATACGTCAGCGTCAAATAGTTCATAACACCCAAAGTGACCAAAAAGTTGATAAGATTGAAGATGTAAGAAGAACTATCGCCCGTATTCACAAATATTACTATGAGGTCTCACAGTGCGCGTGGACACACACGAACCAATCATAGAGCTCTTTTCAACGCTGTGCGTTCGATTTGCTGCTTCACTTAAGCAAGCATCGTTTGTGAATACAGGTGTATGTGTACCGGTATAGCAATAAATACATATTTTGTCCACTACAGAAAATAGTAACATAAAAGAAAGAAATACAAATAAGAGGACACAAGTATATTTTGCCTTTGAAATGTATCAAGGACACTATAAAAACATTATATGCACTTGAGTCAACATCGCAGAATTGCAAATGCAATTTTCAGCGTGGAGAAAAATAGCGTAGCAATGCAAAATGAAACTGATTGATAGATATAGTCAGTGGCGGGGCAAGACCTAAATTTGATGTGGGCAAGACAGATTTCGCGAGGCCTTGTTCTGTGGCGAAGTTCTTATTTAATTAAAGCCAACTCACTTAGCAGGGTGTACATGTGTAATTTTAAAGACTATAAAATATTAAATTAAATTGATACCGAAAAATACGAAAAAAGAGATTAATTGCAATAAAAGAACTCGCTTTGCACTTGCGCTCTTATTTTCCGAGACGTAATTTTTGCGCTGACCCGATATTATCTAAGTACAAGCAACATAATTACGTGCGAGCGACAAGGATGGGCAGCTTGGGGTCATTGGACGGGATTCTACGTGCTCACGGACCAGGCTTTAGTTGGTATTTTTGATCGAAGTTTGAAATGCAAAGAAAACAAAAAAAAAGTTTTCAAATCAGTTTTTGAAAATGGGAACACACGGGCCAAAGCTTTGTTTTAAAGAATNTAATCAACCAACTTTTGTTAAACTCATTTTGTTGGTGAAATTGGGTCTAAGCAAGTTTAAATCGACCTTACCTACACAGCATAGGGTCCCAATTCAAGGTGTCCAGGTTCATGAGGAGTGTTCTGGAAGCATTTGTCACGTCTGTTATATGGAGACCGCCGTGGGGACCACCAGTGAGGTTCTGTATAACAAATTGTATGAATGAACAAACTGTCAACTATAATTTTATCTGTCAGATAGAGAGATTTGGTTTATTTCTAACTAGCTTTCCGCCCGCGGCTTCGCCCGCGTGGAATTTTGTCTGTCACAGAAAAACTTTATCGCGCGCGTCCCTGTTTCAAAAACCGGGATAAAAACTATCCTATGTTCTTTCCCGGGACTCAAACTATCTCTATGCCAAATTTCATCAAAATCGGTTGCGAGGTTTAAGCGGGAAAGCGTAACAGACAGACAGACAGACAGACAGACAGACAGACAGACAGACAGAGTTACTTTCGCATTTATAATATATAAGTTGGGATAAGAGTAGAGATTTGATACAAGTTGAAGTGTTAGCTATACGAGTATTTATGGAAAGCACTGTTTTCTCGGTTCTCGAATCTCGACCACGCCTTGGCAAACGTAGCATTAGACGACCTACCCGATGGACCGACGAACCAAGCTGGCAATGCTGGCATTGCTACATTTAAAAAGCGAGAGATCGTGTTTGATGCCGTTTTATAATGGAGACTTACGCCCGTATTCACAAACATTGCCCGCGGACGCACAGGGTGACACACGAACCAATCACAGAGCTCTATTCAACGCTGTGCATTCGATTTGCTGCTTCATTTAAGCAAGTATCGTTTGTGAATACGGGCGTTACGTCCAGAGAACTGCCATTTACGGGACTATAATTTCCACCTCTCGTTCTCACCGCTGCAACTCTATATTTATGGATGTATACTTAACCAGGTCTATACTTAATCAATCTACAGCTTGACGGCCAATAAAAACCCGACCAGTGAAGGCCAAGTTTGTCCCGGGGGAAAGATAAACTATCATTGGACCCGCGCCGAAATTATTCAGAGGGCTTAGTGTGAGTTTACATCAAACGTCGTCACTAGCGAGCGCGTTAAACAAATTTATACACTCAACATCAAATAAACCGCACCTTCCGCGACGCGAACTTTAAAGATTTTCTTCTGACACAATTATGGTACCCCAACAATATTGGTGTTATTTGAAAGCCCAATAAATATCCTTAAAGAAAAATACATTTTATTTCTAAATAAATGGTTAAGATATACCATAAATGTGACTTGAAAATAGACCTCACTTTGGGCTCACCTCTGGGATCAGTTAGACCAATTTTTATGGTTATAAAACCAAATAATGATCTCACGTGTCCTCTTTAACAGATGGATAGCGATTTATCCCAACTTAACAGTTTTATAGTCATAAAAAATGGCTATAGCGTAACTACCTATTTTTTGAAGAAGTGACTCTGGATCCTTGTAAAGACACATTTTTGGGGTAAAAACCTTTCCTTTAATGAAATGAAGTTTAGAGCTAGGCTTTCAAATGGTACCAACGGTGGTGGGAAGTGGGGATGCATACGTTTGTCGCGGGAGGTGCGATTTATTTGATGCCGAGTGTATATGAAGATTTTAGTTTTAGAAAGTTTCCGCTAGGGGCGCTGTACAATCCGTCATACATTTAATGTTACTTTTTTACGCAGTCGACATCGAATGAGTTTGACGTAAACTCACACTAGAGCCCCCAGAAGAGCATGTCCTAAAATGATGATGGTTTTGATGATGATGACAACTCACCCAAACAATCCAAGAGTCGACAGTGCCGAATAGCAGCCTCTTGTCTTTGCTAGCTTTCTTAACCGCTTTAATATTGTCCTTCATCCAGCGCATCTTCAGAGCACTAAAATAAGGACTGATAGGCAAGCCGCATATGTTCTTCAGGTAGTTCTTATTTCTATCTGGGACCTTAGCCAGGATCGCGTCTACGGTGGAGTCTGTACGGATGTCGTTCCATGCTGAAAATGGAATATAGAGTTAGTTTATGGTCTCCTATAAACGCCGCAGGCCGTAGTTTGAAACTATTAAGTTCGTCGTTCTGTCTCCTTCCTAAAGTTGCTGTGCCACAACTGGGTCCACATTGTATAACTGCCTAACTAAATTGTAAGACCTAATGTGAATGTGCTACGATTGAGTATTGAGTATATGCCATATACGTCAGCGTCAAATAGTTCATAACACCCAAAGTGACCAAAAAGTTGTTAAGATTGAAGATGTAAGAAGAACTATCGCCCGTATTCACAAATATTACTATGAGGTCTCACAGTGCGCGTGGACACACACGAACCAATCATAGAGCTCTTTTCAATGCTGTGCGTTCGATTTGGTGCTTCACTTAAGCAAGCATCGTTTGTGAATACAGGTGTATGTGTACCGGTACAGCAATAAATACACTTTTTGTCCACTACAGAAAACAGTAACATAAAAGAAAGAAATACAAATAAGAGGACACAAGTATATTTTGCCTTTGAAATGTATCAAGGACACTATAAAAACATTATATGCACTTGAGTCAACAACGCAGAATTGCAAATGCAATTTTCAGCGTGGAGAAAAATAGCGTAGCAATGCAAAATGAAACTGATTGATAGCTACAGTCATGAACTTTTTTGTGTTTAACGTACGTATTGTTGAAAGAATTTATTGCAATATTATTTTTAGTAGCTATGTACTAAAATAGCTATTACTTCTCTAATAAACTCTGTCTTTTTACACCTAATCTACTGAACCGATTTAGATGGAATTTGGTATTGAGTTTGAAATCCAGGGAGGACAAAATAGTTTTTGAACAGTTTTTTTTATTTTGAAAGGGGAACATATGGGCTAAAGCTTTCTTTTAAAGAATATTAGTCCCCCTAAGCCATTGGTTCCCAAAGTGGGGGGCGCACCCCCCAGGGAAGTCGCGAAGACCTTTATAGGGGGGCGCGGGCCATCTGTGTACTTAAGTATAAAAAACATGCGACCGCTGAGAGAATTCATTCCAGACTGCTCGATACGACCAATAAATAATCTTGACTGGAGGAGGGGGCGCGCGGAATTTTTGTATGGTCGAAAGGGACCGCGTCTCAAATAAGTTTGGGAACCAATGCCCTAAGCTAAATATGCTTGTGTTCAGGGTGGAAAAAAATCATGATTTTTTTATTTTGATCAAAAAAATCAGATTTTTTTTAAAAAATCATGATTTTTTTGATTTATATTGATTTATTTGATTTTTATTAGATTTTGCAATCATTGCCTTAGTTTTTCACGCGGAAAACATATTTATTTAGGTACAACTGAGGTATAGTACTGGGAACAAGCCAAAAAAAGTAAATTGTGTAATATGTCATATTTTTACTGAAACAAGAAAAAACTTTCGTCAAAAACAGCTCGTCATAAGTGGTGTCCGTTTCCATTACAAAACACGAATATCTTATTACAAGTTATCAATTTTTATTTTTTGCAAAAAAAAAATCTATGGAAAAATATTTTTTTAACAATTTTCCATACAAAACGGCTTATTCATACTTGAACACCTAAATTAACATTGTTTTCGAACATTATAGTTGATTAATATGCACTCCCAGCGTTGCATTAGTTCTATTTTCGGATATTGATTTAAATCAGTGACTTTTATTTAAAAAATCATGCAATAAAAATCGTGATTTAAATCATGATTTAAATCAACTTGATTTAAATCATGCAACCCTGCTTGTGTTATGAGTGAGTTCACTCACACAATAATCGAGCGGCGCCGCGGCGGGGTTCGAACCAGCGTTCCTCGGATCTCGAGTCGGCCAGTCCGACACCTTCACCATTCTATTTTCGCTTGATAAAAAACAAAGCTATTTATTATATTTACCTATCGCTGGATGTAGAGGCTCTCCTGTGAATTTGTCCCATGCTATCGTCGTCTCCCTCTGATTTGTGATACCCAATGTAACTATATCGTCCTTGGTATAACCTGAGAGAGATAGAGAATATCGTTAAGCAGATGTGTGAAATGAAATAATTTATTCAGTACATAGACCCTTTCCAGGGCACTTATACACGTCCCAAATATAGCTTGCCCTACCACCACTTCGGGACAACATATGGGCTGGTGCTGATTTTTTTTCATCTGAGTATGTCTTCTTGCTTAATACTCAAAATATTTGAGATATGTTTTTTAAATTAACCCGTTAATCTCTCTAGCTAAGAGTGGATTCGACCAAACAAGAGTAAATATTAATCTCAGAATAAATCGTCAGTTTTGACATATTTCCCATACTGAACCTGTCAATGTGCGAGTTATAACACGAATTATACTCGGATAAAAGTTTGGTAGAATCGGGCGTAAGTTAAACAAAAGCTTGTGTTAGAAGTGGGTTCAGTCAGACTACGGGACTACTACCGACCCTCGAAACCTTGATATTTTTCGTTGGATTAATATTATGCATGATTGCAATATAACTCGAGTTTACTCAAAAGTTAAAAAAAAACTGGACATTTTCGGCAGGTTGAGGAAGGGATGTCTCAGTATAGCTCAGTGGTAGAGTCGGTAGCTCAGTGGTTAAAGTCGGTAGCTCAGTGGTTAAAGTCGGTAGCTCAGTGATTAAAGTCGGTAGCTCAGTGATTAAAGGCGGTAGCTCAGTGATTAAGGCCCCTGAAGTTCAAGTACCACCTGTGGCAGTTGTTATCTACAAGTTTTTTCATCTAAATTATAGTTGTAGCAATTCACGAAGGCGAGTGAGCTTTACATGCGTGATGGCTCGCTTTTTAAAGTTCTGATAGACATTACACTATCGTTATGTGCATGTACACGTACACACACAAGTAAAGCTCACTCGCCTTCGTGAGTTGCAAGAACTATAAGGTACTTTTCTCACATAACTCAGTCAACTGTTCTATGGTCTTCTCCGCGCACTCTTTTATATGGTGTAAGATTTCTATGGGGTCCTGTTCCGACCATCCTTCTTGTGGCTGCACCTCTGTCTTGTCTAGCTGGTAGGATGTCAGTTCGTCTGCTCTTTCAGCTTCGTATACCTGAGGAGGAAGATATCATTTGATATGTTACAAAAACAGCGCAGGACCGGTTGGTATGGAAATCTTTGGGGGAGGCTTTTGTCCAGCAGTGGACGTCATTTGGCTGAAACGTTACAAAAACTCAAATGAATCTGTAATGGATTTAAAATGTACTCTCATCTGAATGAGATGTGTGGGATGTGTGAACCCCTTTTGTATGTTTTTTTTAATTAAATTGAAAAAGGACAGGTAAATAAAGTATGGAAAGTCCGATCCACACTGTATGCAGATACTCGGGAATTAGAAATAGTCCTTAGAATCAGTGATTAATAAATTAACAATTTTATCGATCTTTGAACATAAACGTAAGGCCAAGACCGATCTACACATTGGTGTGGTGGATCCAAGACTTCTTGATTATTATAGAAGAATGTTTTCTTTGAGTAGAATTTTCTATCTACAGTATTAAGAGTACTTTCCCTCCAGGTGGCATTACAAAATTTCACCCTGTATATGGCGCCGGCATATTAAGTGAAAGATGAGTTGAGTAGTTATGATCGATCATCATAAGGGATTATAACCTCAATTGTTGTGGAAGAACAATTTCGATTTAAATCCCAAAGTGAGCCGTTTGCTTGAACTTGTAGTATTTCGTCACCCCTCGCACTACATACATAGCAAGTAACGTATAGTATGTAAATGTAAAAATCGTAAGTGAATGTTAAGTGATGCTAATTCTACGAACACGACGACTTGAGTTTGTATGAACTCGAAGGACGTCTAGAACAAAATAATTATTATTATGTAATATGCAATGTCATAAAGGTATGTTGAACTTGAGCAAAATTAATATGGATGCGGGATTTTGTCTTTTATGGAGTCGGATAAAATTATGTTACCACTAGAAACCAGAAAGTAAATTCTAGAACTACATAATATAATTTCTTATTTGGAGAGTAAATTTTAAACAATTTCAGTCAAATACGATATGAGGTAAATACCTTTATGAGGTCGTTTTTTATAAACGATTCATGAAAAACGGCCTCATAAAGGTAGCGGGAAGGCGCTGTATGCAAGCCGCCACCAACCGGCCATTGTGGAAATCATTGGAGGAGGCCTATGTTCAGCAGTGGATGTCCTATGGCTGAAATGATGATGATGATGAAAATTCATGATCTCAAAAATCTGAAGCTCTTTTGTGGTAACCCATAGTTTTTTTTATCGAAAGCGCCCTAAAAAGGTTCATAGAAATATAATAGACGAAACTATTTTCCAATGTTTAAATCAATTCACGGGGTCAATGAGTTCTATTGCAATCGATACTACTTCGCGTCGTCATAACAAAATAATCGGAAATTTACACACAGAAAAAATATTTATTGAATTAATCTTCCTTATGATAACAATTTGGGAGTTTCAGACTTCGTACTCGTTCTGACCTGCACCCCGCGATAAAACAAGGCAGATTAGACACAACAAAATAAGGTCACTGTTGGTTTTGATAAGTTTCCTACGCCGAACTGATAGCGCAGCGATAAGGAAGTTTGTATACAAAAATTATGGGTGTGGGAGTAGTTGGAATTTACATAATATTTTATAATATATTTTCCCTGTGTGATCGAATCAGAAATGAGGAGAACCGCAGGAGAACCAAAGTAACTGACATAGCTCGCAGAATCGCTAAAAAGTGACAGTGGGCGGGGCACATAGCTCGTAGAGCTGATGGCCGCTGGGGAAAAAAGTTCTCGAGTGGTGACCACGAGCCGGAAAACGTAGTGTGGGCAGGCCTCCCGCTAGGTGGACCGACGATCTGGTGAAGGTCGCGGGAGGTGCCTGGATGCGGGCGGCGCAGGACCAGTCTTTGTGGAAAACCTTAGGGAGGCCTTTGTCCAGCGGTGGACGTCTTTCGGCTGAAACGAAGGAATATATTTTCCGCATGACTCCAGCTGACTGGTATAGGTTCGCCTACATTTGCATGGATGTCGTAAAAGGTAACTAAGGCCCGGTTTCCACCAAAGCGGAGAAGAAATAGTATGTGTTTGAATATCCAATCAGATTTAACGCGGAGCGGAGAGGTGATGTGGAAATAATAAGAACAAAGACTTTTCAAATCGGCTTCAGTCCGATGTCAAAATGGTTGGACAATGTTTTCAACGAAAATCTTGAATGTTCGGAAAAAGCATAATTACATATTCTTACTTATGGAAATAATGATCAATCATGCGAGAGGCGTGGCAATGAATCCACTTCATAACTTTATAATCATTATCAGATTAACATTTGGTGTTGTGATCTAATCAAGTATGAAGGTTTAGTGATCCGATAACACACGACTACAAGCATCAAGAATAACCGCTTTGCGCATCATTGCGCAGACAACCAAAAATGATACTTTGGAAATAGATTTTTTAAACAAGCCTTTCTGTTCAATCTGCAGACTACAGACTTTGTCGGACAATAGCTTGGTCGGGCTGTTAATCATGAACATGTATGAAAGTACGCACATTACACCGATTTGGTATCGGCCGATTCTTCATACAAATTGGAAGCTGACCAAACAATCGGCCGACTAAAAGTCTATAGTCCGTTGGGAGCCTTGCATTAGTAAAAAGGCTCTATTTCTCTCAGATATCAATTGCAAGTGACAGTAAGCTCAATGGTCGAAGAAGCGACAAGCAAAAGGTCGTAGTGGAAGTCTCGCAAGTGGAATTTCTTCTTTCCTCAAGTTAAAAATCACGTGTAAGATAACTTAATCATTTTAAACGCAACAATTACAACGATCGTAATTTTTTTCTCTCCAGAGGTCTTATTGATAAATTAAATATCAATTAAGTACCTACACTATGACTATCTGTGTACCTAGTACCTACCTACACGGGCTCGTAAGGCATTAATTGCATAGTGATTTATATTATCGCAGCAATATGTACAGTCGACTGCATATTAGACTGTACATTTAGTTGCAAAATGACACCTATCACAACGAAGTAAGACGCCGCAGTGTTGACACTGAACTCAATTGCGATAGAGCGAGCTATACAAGTTCAAGGACGAGGAAAATCACAAGAAGATACGAAAATATTACGTTATATTTGTAACTAAGAAAGCTTGCCAATGCCAACTGCAAAGTTAATTGGTCATTGAACCAAAAAGGAATATAACAACTTTCCTTGACCTTCGTAAAAGTTGGCTCTTCATCATCATCATCATTTCAGCCAAATGACGTCCACTGCTGAACATAGGCCTCCCCCAATGGCTTCCACATCGCACGGTTGGCAGCCGCCTGCATCCAGCCGTCCATAATGGCTATTACTTTGATCTTAATTTTACAAGTTCAATGTAGATTATTTATTTAACTGGATATTTCGAGATATCTTCTGACTCTTAACCTTATTAACTCCAAGTCACTAGTAGTACCTACTTACCTTTATCTATTTAAGAATATTTCTATTCTGCTCTGGCGGAACCAACGAGCTACTTCTTTATTTACACCCCTATTCTCGGGTTCTATTCCCAATGGTAGCAAAATTTTATGCTTGGTTCGGGTGGTGATAGGGCTTATACGACCTAGCAAGCTATAGCTATCTTACCACCATAACACCAATGTTGGGATTGGGCTGTTGGAAGTTAAGACAGCCAGTTTTTCTATGGTTAAGTATTACGGGTGAATGGATTACTTACGACAAATCTGACAGTTTTCGTTCCATCGTCTATGACCCCTATGAGTGGCCGTTTCGTGTCGTCTCTCACTGGCATATCGCCTTCTGAAACAAAGATTTTTTTAAATGCCTACTCAAAACAACTACAAATAGTTTATTCAGTACATAGGCCCATTCTAGGGCACTTAAACACGTCCCAAATACAGCTTGCTCTACCACCACTTGGGGAAAATATATGGGTTGGTTGGTGCTGAGAAGAAGTGGCGGAAGAAACTACAGTATGCGCGCGAGTCCATCCTGAGGAATGCGGTAGTGCTGTTACCTTACTAATTATGCTAATGTCGATATCGATCATTATTACCAATTAAGTAGGTCAACCTTATCTACTTATTCCATATTTTTTGCAACTTATAAATAAGTATAAGTAAATAAGTAAGTAAGTAAGGCCCCGATGGGCATGAACTCGCGCGCTTAGATTCCACACACGTTGGCCCCAACGTATTGGTACAAACGCTAATCGTCCGTCCAACGTGTGGATTTAGTATTAGCTTGTCCCAACATTTGTTCACATAATGAATGGCTTTGGGACCAACGTAACGTTAGGGCTAACGTGTGGAGCCAGCCTTAGGTCAATTTTGCGTGTTAACAACACCACCAAATAACTGACGTATCATCTGATTCTATGAAAACGAGATTTTTCCATTCATTGATTCTGTTTACAGGTACCTATGACCTAAAGCAATAAGAATCTGTAGTGACGTCATTGATAAAATTAAAGATATCAAAGTCTTTTGAGTCTAAAATAATATCCGAAAACAATGTCGAAAGTAAATTAGCTTAAATTTCAGGTGGGTTATAGGCTTAAAATGAAAAGCGTCCTGTATATTAAATAGTGTAATAAATGCTGATGCACTTTATTTTTGCAATAATAACATAAGTGTAATTGAATATTCGGGTTAGGCATATCTTATCTATACGTCTGGTCATATTTTAATGTTGTATTTTGGCTTTATCAAAAAGTACCGAGTCTGCTGAGACTTATCGTTCATATCCAAACTTACTAGTTATATTTTATATACCTCTTTATAATATTAGTATTTGTAATAATAGCAAGTAGATACACAACATGTCAACATCTGCAAATCACGCTAATCATGTCAAATAGACCTATTTATCTCAGATCCGCCATATCACGGCTAGGTATTTGTAAACATCAATTACTTTATCACCTAAGTGTAGCTCGTGTGACATTCTATAAGATATAATGATAATGCAAGACCAATAAATACTAGAGTCAAGTGTGCTATGTATCAGATACACTAGTCAAATACAGCCTTGGCCAAAAGTATTGAGCACCCCCTAAATACTGCTTATACATGATAACTATAAAAGATACTCAAAGATATTTGATAAAAACCTTTCTTTGACAGGTTTTGAAACATAAACTCACGGCACAACGTGCAATAAAACACGTTTCGAGATGTTTAGCTATGATACTGTAGTATTGTTAGTCTTTGAAAAATCATAAAAAAACTTCTTCCGACCTCGCTGCTGAGTTATCAGCTGAAATTAATACGCCGATTTCTGCAAGAACAACTCGCAGAAGACTCCAAGAAGCTGGGCTTAAGGGCTATATAGCCAGAAAGAAGCCATGGCTCTCAGTAAAGACCAAAACAGNAAAGCCGTTTTTAAAATTGTGACAGTTGACGAATTAAGGATCTATGCATAATGATCCTGAAAATAAACAGTTATCGACTATGGAGGTGTTTTAAGATGAACCAATTCTAACAAAAATCCCATGCGCTCGGAACACTTTGAAACTTACGGTCGCCTATTTTTCCGAAATATCCGATTATATGACAGAAACGTCACTAGAGAAATTTAGAACGGTTAATTCTTAATAGTAAACAGCCACTTTTTTTCCAAAAGTCTTCAGTTTAATAAGGGAAACTGACCAGCATAGTCGAATCACCATTCGTGACGAAAATGTGAGCTTTTACACATCTCGTCAAACAACTGACTTTGAACACTCAAAATATGAAATAAACAGGTCCAACGCTACAAAATTATTTCTAGGAATCTAAACACTTCTTTTGGTACCCATATATTAAAATTAAATGCGTGAACAGCGATTTATGTAGCCAGAAGCAACTGTCGGTGCGGTCAAAAACCATGCTTTGGAGGTGCCTCAAGCTGAGTGGAAAAAATGCTATGAAAAGTGTTTCAAACACATTAAAAAGTACATAAATCATGAAAGACAATACCAATAAAAGCAATCAATACCATTTTAATAATAAACTACTTTGTTTTCATAGTTAGGCTCACAACTTAAATAGTGTCCCACGTATAATGATAATGTAAGACCAATAAATACTAGAGTCAAGTGTGCTATGTATCAGATACACTAGTCAAATACATTCTTGGATTGTTAATCTCCAGTCATAAATTGATATCGTTCTGGTAAAAAATATGTGGTATTAAAGATCCTTATTGTTTTGTCAATATTGATAACTGCACATTCTATGATATCTCAATCTGCAGCATGTGAAAATATTGATAACATCTTCTTTGGCGTATCTATTCTAAGGGTATTTTTTTTCAGAGGAGCTGACGAATGTCCAAGCTAGGACAATAACTCGCGGCTCCGTTTCATTGGGCTCCGATGGACACCGTCGGATTTTAGTGGGTAGGCCCTGCCTTTAGTGACCAGGCGGGGAGAGTCCCACATAACCCACTGGCCGTCCTCATCGACCAGTGGGTATGCAAAGCATTTCCAGAGGTTAAAAAAGGGTAATTTTTTAACCTCGGGAAAAGAGAAGCCATGACCCAGAATGAGACGGGGCCCCACAAACTTTTATTTCCTACTTATTTGGTCACATTTAAGATTTATTTTGAAAAGTAGCCAATGAAAAGATGACTAACAATCAGACCATTTATCGTCCCGAAGCAGTGGTTCGAATCGACCTGCTTACAAAAATAAATGAGTTTTATTAACATGAACTTGCTTTATTGTCTAAAATCCATACAATACAATTGGAAATGCGCTGTTTGTTGGCAAGCTTGAAAACGGCTTTGGCTTTAAATGGAAACAAAATTGGAAGATTTCCAAACATTTCTGGATTAGGAAAAAAATACAATACTCTTCACTGCGGAATTTTTGTATGAGCTCAAGACTATGATTCACGATATTAATATGTTTTATTTGTGTTTAAGGTCATTACAACGTAATTACGGAAGATTTATGCTATTATTACATAAGAAGTATTCAAGAAATGTTTTCACATTTTTCATTTCGGATTAACTATTTCGAGATTTGGACAGAACAACGTGTGTCAACGAACCTCAATGAAAATTGTGTTATCATCATCATCATTTCAGCCACAGAACGTCCACTGCTGAACATAGGCCTTCCCCAATGACTTAAACATCGCGTCGCCCGGTTGATAGCGGCCTGCATCCAGCGCCTTCCTGCTAGCTTTATGAGGTCGTTATATTCAGTTGATATAAGTAGACATGTATGTACAGTCGGCAGCACATCCTACTTCCTACTAATATTATAAAGGCGAAAGTTTGGATGTCTGGATGTCATGATGTCTGGACGTCTGGATGTTTATTACTCTTTCACGCAAAAACTACTGAACGGATTTTGTTGGAACTTTACAGTATTATTGTTTATAACCCAGATTAACATATAGGCTATAATTTATGACGATATGTGGCAAATAAATTTCAATAAATAAATAAGACGTGTCTAAAAAGCGCCATCTATCGTCATTGTTTAAAATCTACAGCGCTGGACAAACTAAGTACTATTTTTGACGTTCGTAAATATTATGCGAGGGAAGCCGTGAAACGCCATCTATCAACATGATATCTAACAGGGGTAAAACGAGGTTCACGCGTAAGAAGTCGCGGGCCGCCGCTAGTCAAACTATACATTTTCATTGCAAAATAGTACCTATAACAACTGCATAAGCCACCGTGATAAGGGTTCCACAAACTAATCAAACCGTGATAAAAGAAGCCCCAAGTCATCCACACAAGATTATACTGGTTCAAGCACCGCGAATCAATGATAATAAAATGTGTCACTATAGCTAGGTATTTCCCTTGGCTTTGTTTACATTGACGACAATCGTTCGTTTACCCGAACAGTTAAAAAAATAATAGGGCTTTAACGAATTTCCAGATTCATAATTCTAGTTTTTTTCGTTCGTCTAAAGGCCTCCCCAAGGTTTTCCACAAAGACCTTCGACCTGCAACCTTCACCAGATCGTCGGTCCACCTAGTGGGAGGCCTGCCCACACTACGTCTTCCGGCTCGTTTTTTTTTTTCATATTTATAATTATCTGGTGAAGTCTTTAGATAGATAGAAAGAATTTATTTGTCTCAAAACAGGTTACATTTACAAGTTATCTCTTTAACAAATAGGTATATGAAAAATATTGCTGTCAGTTATTACAATTTTACAAAGGGTCGTAAAAGATAATCTTCAGTAAAATAATAAAGACAAAAGAACATAATTCGCTTTTCTTTGTAGTTTTTGTCGTGTTCTTATGCAATATTAATTAGTCATCACAATACAAAGTACACAAGTCCAGTCTGAAACAAAGTAACTCAAATAACTTAGCATTGTAATAAATGCTTCAGTAATACGAATATACCTAATAGGTAGGTACAATACTGTCGCAAGCACATCAAACTACATTTTTGCTGCAAAATCGCAACTATTAAAAAACTAAAATAAGACGCCAGTTTGTCCAGCAGTGGATGTCATTTGGCTTAAACGAACGAGCGAAGACACCAGTTAGTGCCCTTGTCCTATGTATCTAGTTTTTTCCACCTGAAGTTCCTGGCCGTTTGAATTGGACCAATTGCGAATTGGCCCATTCGCGCCTAAACGGTTCCTGGCTAACAGTGTAAAATACTTATTCACAAACATTACTATGAGGTCTCACAGTGCGCGTGGACGCTCAGGGTGACACGCGAAGCAATCGCGTCCCTTAAACAAGATAAGATGAGACGAGTTTGGGACCCATGCAAAAAACATAGGATAGTTTTTATCCCCGTTTTTGAGATAGAGACGTGCGTGATAGTTTTTCTGTGACATTAGACGGATTATGAAATCCTAAAAAAATATATTACATATCTTAAAGTATAAAACTACCGTCATAAAAACCCAATGTCATACGGATATCCACAACCTACTGCGATGTTGCGAGTGAAAACCTTGACTTGATTGAGGAAAATCGTCTTCACACTTAGCCAATGGAGGCAATAATCTAGAAAACGCGGGAAATGACGATAAAACCACAATAGATGCTAGATATAATGTAATGGTAGGATCTGTAGGCACCAGGGTTGCCAACCGTGAGTAAACTAACTTACTATTATTATAAAAGCAAATGGTTCTTTGGCTTCATACAAAAATTACTAGACAGATTTTTATTATGAATCTACAATTTTATGACTCAGAAATCAGTCAGAAGAAAAACCATAATATAAAAATGTCACATGAGGATAATATAAAGGCCACAATTAATTACGGTAGACAACATTATAGAAATAAATATACCTACGTGAGCAAACCTAACTAGTTTGCTTAAATGCGAAATAATTATTGCAACTGTTGCATTTTACGCCTTAATCACCAAGGTTGGATTGCACTATGTATCATACTTTAACAAACGTCAAAAAGCTGTTAAACTCCATACTAAAAACACCGGTTATCGTTATAGTTACGGTCAAAGTTAGGTGGTGCAGCTCAGCCTGCCAATCTTGTTCTTGATGCATTAAGGAAAAGTATAAGGAAGGAGCCTAGAAAAGGCTACGTTTTTCGCAGAAATAACAAGAGCATGTATTATTTATTACGTTGTATATCTACACATTACTTTGACCTTCTTACACAGACGAAGCCGCGGGAATAAAGTGATAAAGATATTTATAAATAACTAGCGTCCGCCCGCGACTTCGTACGCGTGGATCCCGTTTTACCCCCTTAGGGGTGGTTTCGTAAAATCCTTTCTTAGCGGATGCCTACGTCATAACATCTACCTGCATGCAAAATTTCAGCCCGATCCGTCCAGTGGTTTGGGCTGTGCGTTGATAGACCACTATATCAGTCAGTTAGCCACCTTTGAGTTATATGTATTTAGATTTAAACGGAAAATTTACCTCATATAAACCAGTTATTTATCTCCAACATAATGCGACTTCAAAGTAAGATAATTATTAGATTAGTTATTTAATCTATACCATTAAGTACGTGTAATTCTAAACTCTAAGGTAAACCACACTTAAGTGTCACATTACCTTATCTACAGCACTTAATACTCGGCTGTCATGTTATAAAAGACATTTATAAAGATTACGCTTTTATTAGTTACAATAGTTATAAGTTTATTGCCTGCTAAAGTTGTAAAGTAAAATAGATAATAAACGAGACCTTGTTGTAATGGTTAAGGCCGCTTGCACGAGCCATCTTTTCGTTTCGTTTCAGCCAAATGACGTCCACTGCTGGAAAAAGGCCTCCCCCAAGGTTTTCCGTAATGAACGGTCCTGCGCTGCCTGCATCCAGGCTCTTCCCGCTTCGTTGAGACGATGGCCGTTGGGGCAGGAAAGTTCTCGAGTGGCGACCATGGGCTGGAAGACGTAGCGTGGGCAGGCCTCTTACTAGGTGGACCGACGATCTAGTAAAGCCTTCTTTTAAATGCATGAAATATCACCAAGTCAGAAGGACAAGGCATACCCACTGAAAAGACCCCGGTGCTCCGTCCTGTGGGATTCCCATGCGCGTATATAGCGTACAGAAAGGTCTGAGGCCAGGCCCCAGGATGTTGGGCTACAGAACCGATTGTACTAACTCCTGAGCTATGATACTAATCGCAAGTGACATGGCATGTCAGGGGCCTGGCCCAGTCCCCCTAAAAAAACTAACCCTAGATAAGCCAATGGGGATTCCGGACAAAGCCTACACTACAACAGTCCCTCCCGGTGGTTGCCCGCTAATCGGCGGGCCCTACAAGCCCCCCAGAACAGGTGACGACGGGTGCAGCTGGGAGCACACAGCTGGTCTCGTCTGACGGTGGTGGTGGCCTGTGCAATGCGTGCTGGACCACACCCACGCACTCAACTTGCTGGCCATCACTGAGAAGACTAAACTGCAGGCTAATACTGTCACCACCTCTGACGCACTTGCACCATCATAGTTTATCTTATAAGAGTAGGCGCACACCGTTGATTTTTCGTCGGCCGATACTTTAGTCGGGCAGTTGATCAGTATGGGCATGTATGGGAGTGCGCACACTACGCCGATTCGACTTGGCCGATTCTTCATACAAATTAAAATCGGGCACAACTATCGGCCAACTAAAAATCAACGGTGTGCGCCTACTCTTAATGTAAGCTATTTTCTAACGTGGATAGTTTTGCTATTCTTCTTCTTAATGTGTCGACAACAAACCCACACAGTAAGGCCGGGTTCCCACTATACTGGACCGGCAGATCTCCCGGTCCGGTAAAATCGCCGGAAGGCCTAGCGGCGGTACAAATTGTATGAAGCTGTTCACATTATCCCGGATCCGGCTTTTTCGCCGAGCCCGGCATTTTTACCGAGCGTTTTGTCGCTACAAAATGCCGGCAAAATCACCGGACCGGAGTAGTGTGAACGAGTTGCGGTTGCGGCCCACCCCGTCGCGCCCGTGCTTCCCGCCCCGCCCCGCCCGTGCTCCCCGCACTTCATTCGGCTCGGATTTCGGATCCGGTGATCCGGTGTAATATGAACACCCTTGTCCGGTGTCCGTTTTCCGGCAGAAATGCCGGTCCGGCATAGTGGGAACCTGGCCTAACCGCCCAAAACTCCGCCACAAGAGTGGCGTTCTCAGTAGCCTTCATTAAATATTCCCGCGTGCAGTTGTTTGGGCATGCAGTTTTGCAAGGGACTAATCCACTTTGGTTTAACCACCAATTTTGGTGCCTCAAAAACTCTGACACTAAGGTTGTCAACTCAGACGATTTGGTCCAGTGAAGTAGCGGTAGCCCGTAAAACAAATCAGGTTTGGTTTCCAAACAGGGCAATTTAAAACAAAACTCACACACATTCTAGATATAGTTCCAAAATACTGGACTGTCCTGTCGATGACATTGACAGTGGGGCGCCACCGTCAATACCGGATCGCTGGTTCAGATTTTTGCCATGTTGGAAACCATATAGTTGAACGATGGTAGCGCCCCCCTGTCATTGAGTTTGGCGGGACAGTTCAGCGTGGGTCATCTATAATAAAATCATAACGATGAGATGTCAAATACTAACATTTGACGCGCATATTTAATGTGTCATAAAAATTATGACTTAACAGCCTTGAACGTGCCAGCCTTAATTAATTACATGTGATTAATTACAATGCCGGATCTCTAGTATCCACCCAAAGAAAGATAAGCCTTACACGCATTATCGTTATTTATTGAAAATGACATTATCTAGTGCCCACACAAGTCGTATACTAAAGCGAGGAAAATTTTAAAACTGAGCAGTTAAAAATAAATACAATCGTTAAAAATAAATATNATAAATACAAGTTCAGAGATCGACTGTTCGAGCCATAAAAAATGATAAAAACTCATTATAATTAATTATCATCAAGAAAGTGCTAATTACCATGTAAAAGTGATTCAGAATTGAGTCAACTGCATTACATTGCGTTTGATTTATTATTTATTTTTATATTAAAAGCGTAGTACATCCTATCTAATCTATCCGCGTTATTTATAATATAATTTTTACTACAACGTGTTATTATAATTAGCATAAGATTAGCAACATCTTTCTGCACGTGTATGCAAAATTTAATGCTGAAACTTTGAGTAAATACTTAAATAAAATAAAAATATGTTTTAATACAATATGACCTCCCGAGCACCTTCTTTGATCACCGTGCTACTTGGGTAGCTCGGCTCAAGCGACACTCATCTGTCTCGGTCGAGCGACATTGATTATCTTCGTAATTCAAGTAGGTACATAGTTTTTTTTTAGCCAGCCAGCCATTCATTAATATAGGTTAGTTAACTCTACATCTGTATAAAATAGTTTTACAATACATGTTACACAGTCGTCACCTAAATTTAACATAGCGTCATCTAGTTCCGAACTAAGTCAAACTTGTACCAGTACTTATTATTATTCTGTGCTTGTACTATGTTGTAAGTGCTAGGAAACAGTATGAACATACTTAATCCTTTGTTTTTGTAAACCCAACTTCTCTTATCGTGATCGAAAATTATTCATAGAAAATACCCAGACCGTGGGCCGACGAAATCATAAAGGTAGCAGGAAGGCGCTGGACGCAGGCCGCTATCAACCGGTCAATATGGGATCATTGGGGGAGGCCTATGTTCAGCAGTGGACGTCCTATGGCTGAGATGATGATGACCCAGACTATAAAATTGTACAAACATTTGTATCGTGCGAGAATTGAATCTCCAGCCTCTGGCATGGTGGTTAACTTGCTGTTTGATGTGTGTGAAAGTTGAAATACAACTTCTTTTTGTCATACTAAAAACGATTCAACCTTGATGTAGGTACAGTGCTAGCACATCGTACCTACATACCATTAAAAATTGCAAATAACCAGAATTTATTTTTAACCTTACAATACAATGGGGGAATTCGACATTTCTTAGCAGGTCCATCGGCTGACGTACGTTTGTTTCAGCCAAATGACATCCACTGCTGGATAAAGGCCTCCCCCAAGGTTTTCCACAATGAACGGTCCTGCGCTGCCCGCATCCAGGCTCTTCCCGCGACCTTTACCAGATCGTCGGTCCACCTAGTAGGACGCCTGCCCACTAGGGTGTCCCGTCGTTGTATGGGAAAAAATTTTTTTTGAGCTACGGTTACGCAAGAGGTGTCAAAAGTTGCGTGATGACATATAGATTACGATAAGCATTAAATTTAATTAGATATCTGTCATCTTGAGGCCTCTACCTGTCCTTGAAAATTTTTAAAATTGCTATTTTAGGTGTTCCTAACATAAACTATAAATAAAATACAAAAATAGCGTTTTTATGAAATTTGAGGGTACACAATGAGTTNTTAACTGACGGACTAATTAAAACTCTTGCTTTTTGACCCAGGCAACATCCCCATTGAATCTCCAGCCTCTGGCATGGTGGTTAACTTGCTGTTTGATGTGTGTGAAAGTTGAAATACAACTTCTTTTTGTCATACTAAAAACGATTCAACCTTGATGTAGGTACAGTGCTAGCACATCGTACCTACATACCTTTAAAAATTGCAAATAACCAGAATTTATTTTTAACCTTACAATACAATGGGGGAATTCGACATTTCTTAGCAGGTCCATCGGCTGACGTACGTTTGTTTCAGCCAAATGACATCCACTGCTGGATAAAGGCCTCCCCCAAGGTTTTCCACAATGAACGATCTTGCGCTGCCCGCATCCAGGCTCTTCCCTCGACCTTTACCAGATCGTCGGTCCACCTAGTAGGACGCCTGCCCACGCTGCGTTTTCCAGCCCGTGGTCGCCACTCGAGAACTTTTCTGCTCATTTTATCAGCTGACGACTGTGCTCAAAATAACAAAGTTTAAAAAATGATTATACATAGGTACATCTTTATTTATGAATAAAAATTAATGACAGTACCGTCGGTTTTTATATTTACTAAACTTGTAAAATAATACTGTATAAATTGCAATATTGCATGTTTATTAAATGAATATTGGAATAACTTTGCCCTTACTGCCTTTATATTTTTTCCTATTTCAAATTCATCAAGTGTGCAATATTGGCCTAACTCAAAAACTATTTTTTTACATATCAAATAGAGACAGCCCTAAAACGAGTAACCAAGTTATGGTTTTCTCTGTCTTCAGTTCGGATCTGTACCGCGATTATGAAACTCGATAAACGTGTTCGCGTGAGTTGCAATACTATGCCGTTTTCCTCGTCTGTTGGTGAATGAAATATTTCTATACGGGCAAAATCCAATGACAATTATATGACATCTTATCTAGTTGTAATAAGTCTCATTTTGCAACAAAAATGCGACTTTCTGTCGATTCGAGAATATCCACAATTCAACATTATTAATATTATTTACTGCCTTGTTACTGCTAATTGTGATACCTCTATTAATTATAAAGTTTACTATATTTTTTTAGATAGTTAAAACGTTAAATCATCTGTATTAAAGTGAAAAAAGTATAACAATAACGTTTAAAATTATTTACTTAAATAACAAGCGTTGATGTCCAAGGTCCAGCTTAATATTTTTTTTATGAAAATAAAATAAATAAAATTACAAATAGGATAATTAATAAGATTTTCTTTTTGTAATACAGTTATTTTTATTTTAAATTATAAAATATTACTACTAACATCACAAATAAATTTACGTCACAATTTTATTATTAGTATTAATACTTATTTTAATAGTTAGAGGTAGTTAAAACATAATCGATTAAAAAACTTATTTAATATTTTAAACAATCGATCTGCTGACAGCGAGTCACTAGTAAATCGCAGTTAAAACTTTATTTAGGTTTATTTGAAGGTTATTTAAACAACTTCACATATGAAGCATTATGTATATTTACTTTTGAATGATCAATTATTATAATTTGCCACCAAAGTTTGTTTACAAATACCTACTACCTACACAGCTAAACAAACTTAAATAAAATTAATTAACTCTCTTACCTTGTACCATAATGTGTTAAAAACTTTTTTCACCACTTTGTCTCTACAACACTGGCCACAAGTAATTTTTATTAATAAATTAATAAAATTAAAAAGTAAAACACGCGCACAACTGTTTCTCGCACTACACAAACCCGTACTGCGGAGGCGCGGCAGTATCACACCCGCGTGTTATCAGTTTTCGAACGTGTGACGTCACGCCGACGCCATTTTACCGCTATGACGTCACGCGTTCATTGGCCTCCGGGGTTATTAGGTAAATGCGAAGGCGATGCAAATTTCTTTGCATCAAGGCTAAAGTAAACAAGAATTTGACGGAAAAAGTACAATAACGGCATTTTAGATCTTAAATAGAAAGGCAGTCGTCTGATAATGGTGCGAGGGTATTAAAATAGCGGCTAAAGAGCCGCCTAGTATCTGGAGCCTGCGGAGGTGGATTAGTAGGAGTTTTACAGACTTTTAAAAAATCTCCCTTCACAAAAACGTAGGTACTTCGTACTAACTTGGTACGAAGTGAGTGCACACAATAAAGTCATAAACCTTTGTATTGTGGAATTTTCCCGCACAACTCATATCGCAAGCTCGACTCGGACTTTGATAGTGACTAACGGTCTTGGATAGAGTATAACCAACTTTCTTTACTTAATAGGGCCGTGTTGTTCATCATCCGTTATAAGTGGGATTACTTTATCCGAAATTTGACATCCGCAAAGCTCTACTATATCGCATATCTATCGTAATGACCCGATGCAAGGACAAATTTCGCACTTCATAATGTGATGATTTATTAGAAGAATATTAATCATTATTATCATTTCAGCCATATTCGGACATAAACTGCTGAACATAGGCCTCCCTCGATGATTTCTATATTGACCAGTTGATAGCGGCCTGCGTCCAACGCTTTCCGCCGTCCCACGATGTGGATCCAAATACAGTTAAATCCAACCAATCAACGAGGCCTAGGATTATTATATTATATGTATACTCATTTAGGTACTCTTTGGGTTTCGGAGGCCTACATTTTTACTACTCCAGTAATTTTATTTCTAGGCTGTCTGCAATAACTCGACATGCCACTTTTTATATCAATAAAAAGTAAAAACCCCGTGTAATTCGGCCAAGGATTTTTGTCAGGTAAGCACTACTTAATTACCTGTACGCATAGTACGATTCAACAACACACACACGAATAAGCTGCCACACACATCTCTACTACATCGCACAAGCCAACGAGGTCGTAGAACCGCAGACGAAAACAATTGAATATCTAAAACATGTCCAATCCACTCATCGGAAACGTCCATAAAATAATTTACCGTGTATATGCGCCTTTAACTGCAACTCAGCGACCATTATAATCCACTTTAAATTATTTTAAATTTAATATTTAATACAATTTACATAATGCACCAAACACAATCACACCGCTTCGCCTTTTGTCGCACACTTGTCGGGATTGCATAAGTCGTAAGTATGAAAATAGAACATGAATGAGAACTAATTAGAACTGTGACAAGACCAGGATCATGTGATATTTTGTTGGTAAGTAAAATGCGCACCATACGCATGTCACTTGCTGATAATATCTGCTATTTTTACTCGCACGTATTGGGAATGTGTCACTGATATTTTAGGAGAGCAAAATTCCGTCACATAACAAATAACTACTGTATACAACAAGACATACATACATATTATTATGTGAATCTTTTACTTTTATCGTGTGGGTTGTTCCAACTAATGTCAGAATGAGGGGAGAGATAGGAATCTACCAACGTACCCTCCATACGAAATCCTCCTAACCAAATTAGGAACAAAACACAGTAATTTTTACACTAAAGAGAATAAAGAGTCGAACCCAAAAACTCAGATTCTCTCAGTCTATTAGCATTGATCTATGGAGGCATTACAAATAATAATATGAATATTAATTTAGCACTAATTGCCACTTGTTGAAATAAACATGTTTAATAGCATCAAATGTGACAGCAATTAGGATTAATACCCATACATATGATTTAATACATACAAATAAAAATCACACCTGTTATTTTTGACATCTCTACGATTAAACAACTGAATGAAATATTGCAAAAATCCAGTCACGACGACAGCACATGATGTTATAAATCTATTGAAATATTTCACGTGCATCAACATTAAATCATTTTTGGTATTTATTTTACTACTTAATTACATTGAGGTATTCTAATAGACGTCACTAGTGGATTGACAGATGTGCAGGTACTACGGATACTATGGAAATCACACAGTAGGGTTACTTCATAATAAGCATGCATAATGCCTTTATGTCGTCAAGTAAAGTGTGTCTTTCTTTCTTTTATAATATTACAGCGGCCGCCCGCGACTTCGTACGCGTAGATCCCGTTTTACCCCCTTCATCTATCTTACGCGGTTTAGATTTACGAAAGTTACTTTAACCTATCTTTCACGTTTTCACGCCGAACCCAATTTTGATCAATTTTGGACTTAGGACACTTTTGCATGGAAAATAAAAGTTGGAAGAGGTGAAATAGTGGATGAAAGGGGAATCAATATTTTCTCAAGTAAAGGATATTATAAACTCATCATTAATTTTATCTTCTTTCGAGATTGGTCTAACTAAATATTGCTTGAAATTAAATAGAATTTCGAGTTTCGTTCTGTGTTAAGCTGTATGCGCCTCAGTATTCCCTGTGTAGGTAGGCATGTCGGCCGTTTGGTGTAGTGGTTCAGAGCGGACTACTATGCCGAGAGGTCCCGGGTTCGATTCCCGGCCGGGCAGAAATTGAAATGATGAATTTTAATTTCTGTGACGGGTCTGGGTGTTACTATGTACACTCGCGAGCAAAACTATGGAATCACTTACATGAAGTTGTTTCCACGCGAACTTTTGTACTAACGAATTTGTTAGTAACAAAAAAAGTNACACAGTAGAGTTACTTCTTAATAAGCATGCATTATGCCTTTATGTCGTTAAATAAAGTGTGTCTTTCTTTCTTTTATAATATTATTTATGAAAGTTACTTTAACCTATCTTTCACGTTTTCACGTGAACCCAATTTTGATCCATTTTGGACTTAGGACACTTTTGCATGGAAAATAAAAGTTGGAAGATGTGAAATAGTGGATGAAAGGGGAATCAATATTTTGTCAAGTAAAGGATATAAAGTTATCATTTTAATCTTTTTTCGAGATTGGTCTAACTAAATATTGTTTGAAATTAAATAGGATTTCGAGCTTCGTTCTGTGTTAAGTTATATGCCCCTCAGTATTCTCTGTGCAGGAAGCGGGCTTACTACACCTTGTTCTGATGCGAAAACTATGCCTAGTAGGTATTCAGTATATGGCTACTACAGACGATAACAAGATATTGGCACAGAAAAACTTTGTATTGATGCCAATTAGACAACATAACTAACAATACAGTTGGTACGGACACCGACCCTCGAGGCATCACGTGATTTGTAAACTTTAAAATATTTTTAATCGAAAACCTTACTACTCTTTCTTATTGGTACAGTCAGCGACAAATTGTAACACCAAAAGTGGCCAAAAAGTTGACAACACATTTCTAATTGTAACAAAAACATGTTGCCACTTGCGATGCGAACTTTTTGGCTTGGAACTTTTTGGGAGTCACGAATTATTCGACGCTGAGTAAACTGTAATGGAATCTTTTAACTGCGCAGCAAACATGTGTTGACCTGACAAGTCGCGATTGTATAACATTTTCCAGTATTTAATACACCTTCAAGGACTTCATGAACACACCCTGCTAAGGCAACATTGCAGAAAATATACCTACAAGGAAAAAGAAAGCCCTCTGAAAGAACTTACAGAGTAAACAAAGACTTGAAGTGAAAACTCATAAAAATACGCTATGCTACCCGTAATATACATATTATAATATACACATACGAGCTTTATTCCCTTGGCATAAGGTTGACTTTTATTTAAAAAATTGCATAAAGAAACGGGGCGCGTTGAAGTGTCGCGCAAAGGCAGTCGTGTGTTTTTACGAGCCTTCCTCTTCAAACCCACGCAATCTATTTTTGTTTTTCAGCCCACATGGTAGCACTAAATAAACAAAATGCTATTTCTTTTGTTTTCGTAAACAAAACAATATTTACTGTGACATATTAAACGCATTACTAATCGCATATCGCGTATTACTTTTTATTTCTAGCCATATTGAATTATTTAATTTTTTTGTCATAGTTTTGCAGGGAAATCGAATACTGCACTTATGCCCGTTTTCACCATTAATCCCCAACTTTAAGTGACCCATATGAAAACCAAATTCCTGTTATGTGTTACCATAGGGGTCACTTAAGAAAAAATAGGGATTGATGGTGAAAACGGGCATTAGCCTCTTGATTGGGCTATTGTGCGTATTTTTTGTGAAATCTGAGAAAATATAAATTTCGAGTTACATTACTATTGTGTTATATGTACGATATTGTAGAACATGGTCATTTCAATGCAGTTTTATTCTTCAAAGACATTATTTATTATTATCCTACCTACATAGAAATGTAATTATGTGCAAAGAAAAATCTAAACCTAGCTCAAGTAGATGTGATTAATAGATATTAGATAGTTTACAACTTTTAGAAGAAAGATAGTGAAAATTGTTTTATATTATTTTAATTCCTCTTTTTAACTAATATCTAAGTATGCTTTTGTGGTTTGCAACTTATAATAGTTAGAACTTCAATCAATTCAAACTTTAAAAAATGAGTAACATGCTAGGACACAAAGAAAACCAAAATAAGGCCACTTTTAGTGTCATGTAAAAACAGGAGTCAAAATTAACATTACGAATACATCTTAATAAAAACGAAAGGTCACTGATTGACTGACTCACTCACTCATCAAAATCTCAAATCGAAATCTCAGAAACTACAAGTGCTAGGAGTCTCAAATTTTGCATGGGGGTTCCTTTTAGAACGTAGGTGCTCACTAAGACTGGATTTTACAAAATTCAACTCCTAAGGTGGTAAAACGGGATCCATGCGTACGAAGTCGCGGGCNTCGCGGGCAGCCACTTGTTACTAATACAAATAAACTAAATGACAATTGGTAAACATACTGTGCTGGATATTTAGGGCATTTGAAAGGTGGTTAAGACAAAAAAACATGGATGTATGCAATAAATCGGGGATGAACTGACCGTAAGAATTATGGCCCGATGATTTTAGAATGATAGCAAGCCTGCTACGTACAATAGCAGCAGTCAACAGCATTAGGTTCGCCCTTTGAACTTTATTTCTGTGTAATTAAGGTTTACATTAAATAAATGAATTAATGGTGGGACCATAGATTTGGATATGACGTAAAGACAAATATGGTAGTCTTATCTATTCGAAATAAGTACTGAAACGTAACATTTTGTATGTAATTCTTAAAGAGGGTAAATAAACTAATTTACTAAAAACTCCAAAAAATCCACTAAAATGTACAAGTTCATATTTTAAATTTTTTTAACACATACAAAAAGAGTCGAGATCTTTGAAACCACCAATTACATTTGCATGAAGTTTTGGACTTTGGATCAGGATACTAAATTGAACTGATAGTAAGAGCACATTGTTTACAAAACAATTAATATTTTTATAACTGAAAGATATATTAAGTATCAATAAAACCTAAAAATTTTGTATTTCCTAATACATAATATGAGTATTAAAAAATATATTGACACACCTGCGGAATACAGTGGGTCTAGACAAAGTGCAAATTATAATCGCAAAGTGGTCGAAAAGCCCCTTTTTTGTATGGAGTTTTGACGGATTCGATTTTCGATTCGATCAAAAAGTGCGTTTTGTCTAAGGGGGAAGTGGGTCTAGACAAAGTGCAAATTATAATCGCAAACCAGTCGAAAAGTGGTCGAAAAGTCCCTTTTTTGTATGGAGTTTTGACGGATTCGATTTTCGATTCGATCAAAAAGTGCGTTTTGTCTAGGGGGGCTGGTATGTATCGAGTCAATTTTAAAGGAAGTAACATGTCATATTATAACCTATTTATCTTTATGGTTAAAGCAATTTTCGGTAATTCCTCTATAGAAATTATGTATATAGATTTCTACTTACAGATGTAAAGAAGATTTTGTAGCTATAATTACAAATTAATTGATATTACTTATCTTGAATTCGCTAAGCAAGCAACTTGTGAAGGTATTAGAAAATCAATAAACTGACTTACCCTCTATTTTTTCTGATATTGTTGTAATTTTTACGGTTAATTTGTTTTGCTGTTGCACAGTATTCACATAGTTTTTCAATTTTTTATCAATTTTTTTCGTAATTTTTACGAAAGGTGACACCAATTCACGACTCTGATTTAGCCACTGTCTCACATAATTTTTTTTGACATTAACACTTTTATTTATTTTTTTCCACCAATAGAAAATGAGAGGAGATAACAGGAGTTGGGCGCAAGTACACTATGCGGCAAATTGTCCAGCAAGGTTATCTATCGATCAACCAGACAGACGTTAAAATAAAACTACTTTGCAAACGTCATTGTGACATTTGCGACAAGAAAAGGGGGTCTACTTTGCTGACAAACAATTTCATAATAAACCTAATATATCTGTCTCTTTCACTTGAATATGGACAGGCATGTGTTTGAGAGGAAGAGACTGATTTGAGGAATCTGAATCATCAAAAAAACTAGTTTCAAGATGGCCTCCCTTTAGCTAAATCGCAAGTTCGTGGTGAATTAATTTGTATTTATTCAGATTTAATCATGAAACACTGTCTGTAGCTTAATAAATAAACATCAAACAGTAATTTTATCACAGCCAGAAGATTATTTTGTAACTCCAAACTGCAAAATGACGACTTTAACCACTGCTTTGGATAATTTATTGAAGAGAAAAAATGACTTCTGTTGCTTGTGTTTAAACATAATTTACGAACAACCTATTCACGTTGAAGATGAAGTGGCAGTTAATATAAACCAAGAGGAAGTCAATGTATCGGTTTCTGAGCTTCTTTCAACTATCATTGGTGTGGAGGTAAAATAATTTTAAGTGCATCTCTTAATTAAAATAATGTAAACAAACAGGTCTGAATTCATATTAAATGGATAAACATCTTATAGAAGTCATTCTATGGCTTTGCTTTTTTCATGATATTTACTCTATAAGTGATTAATATTAAATAACTTTTTTTTTTACAGATAATAGACTACTTGCTAACTTTTGAGCACATTTGCACTCAGTGTGCACTAACAGCTATCCATAGCTATAGTTTTGCGAAAACCAGTAAAATCAACTCCGATTTACTGAAAAACTCCTTGAATGGGTTATATGATAGTTTTTCAAATGTTGAAGAGCAAGAAGCAATGAATGATTGCAATTCTTTGTTCGTATCTCTGAACACTGAGGACTTCACCAGCAGACAGTTCTACGATAACAAAAGACCGGTCCACACTGCCACCGCAGCACACAGGAGGTTCCGATCCATGGTTAACAGTCCAAAACTAAAACCGAAGTTAGAAGTCGAAGTATACCCTTTAGGCGTTAAAAAAGAAAAAGTTAAGAAGCAAAGGGGCAGATTGTTGATACAAATACCAACAAATGAAATGCTTTATGATAACAAAGCTTCTGACATCCAGTGTAAAGAGTGTTTAAAAACGTACCCATCAAAACTGGGTTTACGTAACCATTTTATTCGTGTTCATGCACCAAAGACATACAAATGTTCCAAATGCCCAAAAAGGTTTGGATCACCAGCCTATTTGGAGGCTCACAACTCTGAGAGCCATTCTCTTATTATTTGCAGTCAATGTGGAAAATCTTTTAACAATAAACACACATTCAAGATGCACGAAATGGGGCATTACTTGAGATTCGTTTGTCAAGATTGTGGCAGAGTGTATAAAAATAAGACAACGTTTAGGAAGCATAAAGAGCTAAACGTTTGCAGTCAACAAGTTAGAGCTTCTCCAGCAGATGCTAAGTTCACATGTGACTATTGCAATAAGAAATATACACAGAAAGTGTCTTTAAGAGTACACATACAGTACGAACACGGAAACTACAAGGCTCATGTGTGTGAACTCTGTAATAAAAAATTCTGGGCAATAAGTCGATTGAAAGCACACATGGTCAAGCACACTAAAGAGAAAAACTTTTCATGTAAAGAGTGTAATAAAAAGTTTGTGACGAGAGAATCTTTGTTATATCATACACGTTTACACACTGGAGATAAACCGTACGAATGCTCTCATTGTAATGCCAGGTTTCTTTCAGCCTCACGGAGATCGGAACATGTGAAAAAACAACACACGGATGCAACTTTGGAGTGTAACGTGTGCGGAAGTAAATTCAGTTCTCAGAATTATTTGCATAAACATAAAAAGACACATGACAATGAATTCAATTCAACACTGGAGCCAGAAGTCAGTAAACCAGTCCGTACACAGAAAGTCAACACGTCCGATTTCAAACAACTTACACAGGACTTAATGAAAATGGAAAGTGAAGAATATGGTTTTGAAAGTGGTAATATTCCTGAAGAGTCTTGTCTTAAAATCAAGTTACTAAATACTGATAATGAATATATTGTAGAAATGTTTGAAAACTAGCTTATCATCAATCAATCATTCGCTCGACTATTGTGGTGAGCCCACTCGTGACACAAGCATATTTCGCTTCGTACGAGGGGCTAATAATGGGAGTATTATAAAAAGATAAAATGTTACTGAAACTTATATTCTTAGGGTAAACATAATTAAATCCATGTTTGTTATATGAATGAACATCAAAACAGCTTGATGCTTTATTTATTTGTAAATGTTGTAATTTATGTTTAGATCTTATACATATAACAGGATGGAGAAAATCTGCACTTTTTGGGACAAATTGGGACTAATTTCTCTCACTTGTATCCTGCCTATAATTATGTTTCCTTACAACTTTTAGTATCCATCCAATGATGTTGAACCATCAATAAGACTAAAGTTATGTAGGTAAACTGCCAGTCATTGGACGCATAAGAAAGTTATGGGACAGTTATTTACAGAATTAGAAATAGCATTTCTATTTCAACAACTGAGAGAATCCGACTGATGGAGATAAAAGAGCGTTTTTTTGAAGGAATATTCATTTTGAGAAAATTCAAGGGTTGTTTTGTCCAATGACTGGCAGCGTCCAATGACTGTCGGTTTACGTGGCTCAATCAAATACCACAATAGGTAACATTACTAACTTAACTTTTAGCTAACATAATGAATTAAATGATTATGATAATAACACGGTCGAGTTAACTGCGCACCTAACTGAATGCGAATTCACATCTCCACGCCTTCGTACTAGAGCATCGATGTGACGTCACGGCCACCAGAGCCCCGATTACGGTAACTTTTATAGCGTCTACAATCCAGACGCGTTTCTGGTTCTGCGATACGATTGGTCAAAACAGCTGACGTACGCTGTTGAACGACCAATCGTATCGCAGAATCGAGAAGCGTGTCTGGATTGTTGACGTTAAAAAATACCGTAATCGGGGCTCTGATGTGCAGTTGACTCGACCGGATTGTACCCACATTATTAATTACAGCAATTATACATGTGTTTGTGTTGATACTTGTTAGTCATTATTGCGAATAAAATGTTTTTACAATAATTAAATTCTGCTTCTTTTATTGCCACACCTTCCTTGCTACACTTCCTTCATAGCGTTAAGACCGCCTTTTTTATTAATACTTTTTTCGACTGGAAAATGCATGATCCTCCATAGTCCAAAGTCCCTTGATTGCGCTTAGTGGAGCGGCATACGATTTATTAAAGATTTTCTGCTCAGTTTGTTTTTTACCACTGTCCTATTAGCCTATCGGCTATCGCGTCGCCATAACATTATTGTTGTGTTCCGGCAGTTAGAGTAAAGTCAGCAAGTTCCTCCTTATACAGTGTGTCCGGGCATGTAGTGATCAAACTTTAAGGGCGTAATCTATGGACAATTTTATCGGTGAAAATACTTTAAATTTGGGGCTTGACCCATTTCTTGCATATTTACAAGGATTTAAGTTTTTAATTTTATGTTTTCACCTCTTCCTTCAAAAACAAGTTATAGNACTCACTGGCACATCTGCATGGCAAATCTGCGGTCTATGTCATGATACGGGGGGGTGGGGGGTGCGATTGTCTTTCAATCTTCGAATCGGTAAGTAACCCCAAAATCCTGGGGGGTATCAGGGGGTGCCCTAGGACTTGTGACGGGGGGGGTGATCGCCCCGGGTGCCAACCCATGCTACGCCGCCACTGGTAGTGGCTCAATGAAATACCACAATAGTTAGGTAACATTACTAACTTAACTTTTAGTTATACATAACAACCCGATTGAGTTAACTGCGCACCTCACTAATGCGACTTCACAATTCACATCTCCACGCCTTCGCCCCATTGCATTCGTACTAGAGATGTGACGTCACGGCCACCAGAGTGCAGTTGACTCGACCGGATTGTACCTACATTATTAATTACAGCAATTATACATGTGTTTGTGTTGATACTTGTTAGTCATTATTGCGAATAAAATGTTTTTACTAGTGATGGGCCGACTATGGTCTTTGCCGACTAACCGACTAGCCGACTAATCGGTTTTCAAATTGCCGATTAGTCGGCCGACTAATCGGCAATGCCGATCATTCTAATACCTACTTGTCCGAAGAATAAAATATCTAGATTTTCTCAAAGAAATATGAATATCTAGATTTCTAAAGAGATAAATATAACTTTTTGAGAAATGAGATTACTTCAATATGAGAAAAAATAAAAAGCAACATTGCATTCACCTAACAGTACCTATGGTAGATGTCATATTTTTTGACGGCGGAGGAGTCAGAGGAGGTGACAATATGATCGCCTCCTGCTGGGCTAGCAAAGTGCCAATTGCTGGCATTGTCGAGAAGGCATCGAGAATTCCGCGCAGCACACACTCGAAGTGTGCCAAGCTTGGGTGGCAGAGCGCGAAATCCTCGTGGAACAGGTAGGACAAGATTTCTCCTTACGGGCCATCCTGCCTCGTATGGTAGAGAGCCCAGATGCAGGCATGCGGTGCTCCACTTCTGCGAGGAGGTCATGTCGCAGAAAGAAGCGGCGGAGAGGGAGCGAGAGGCCTCGCCTGATGCTCCACCGAACCGTTGCCGACGTCCAGGACACCGCAGGAGACACTACCATCTCCATGCCCCTTCTTAAGGGTCCTCGGCCACTAGTCACGGGGGTGTTTGGTGGCCGCTAAAGGAGGACCCGTGGCGGCGGCGCGCGCATGTGTTCAGGCGCACCGCTAGCGAAGAACAGGGGAGGTACTACTCCCCTGAAGCCAGTCGTCGGCGTCGTCGCTGGCTCAAACAGAGCGAGCCACAGTCTGGGGCGGAGCCGCGAAAGAATGTCTAGGCCGTCTAGCTCGGACAATAACTCGCAGCTCCGTCCCAAAGACTTCGGGAGGACACCGTCAGGTTTTAGTGAGTAGGCCCTGCCCATCTGAGGGAGAGCCTCACATAACCCACTGGTTCCCCCGAGCCAGTGGGTATGCAATTTCATACATTTCCTGACGGAAAAAAAAGGATGCGCGCGCGCGTGATATTATTCTTACTTATCGACGTCAAAATGTATGGGCAAAATTGCGCTTATCGCGGCACGCATCCTAGGCCCACTGATTCCTCTCCACCCTCCACGGTGATGGTCAGCGAGCTGGCGGCGTGGGGCCCACCCCCGCCTACATATCACGGACTACCACCACCGTCGGATAGGCAGGGCCCGCCATACAGACAGGTGGGCAATTGCCGGGACGGACTGTGATAGTTGATGGCTTTGTCCGGATTCCCATAGCTCTTCACACTAAGGCGATCTCATGGGTTATTTATGTGGGTATTCCTCATCCTTCCGATGAGAGGAGCCCGACATAATCTACCACTTCTCCGCAGTTATGCAATTCCATGCATTTTTTTCCCCGAAAAAAGTGTCATAATTTTTATATGTATGTATGGACAAATTACATAAACTTTACACATTTTTGATGATTTCCTGGTAATTTTAACTAATCTTAACTTTATATGAATTTAGACTGATTGCCAAAATTTTAAATCAGGTGAAACCACTTTTTACTGATTTTTTACAGTCAAAAATGATTTAGATAAACGCCATTGATCTACCTCATAATTATCTTGGTGATTATGAGTTTATTTCATTCACATATTTAATTTTGTAATGCGCCGATTATAATCGGCATATTTTGCCGAATAGTCGTCACTAGTCGGCCGACTACAAATGATGCCGAATAGTCGGCTTTCCCGACTAGTCGGCGACTAGTCGGCCCATCTCTAGTTTTTACAATAATTAAATTCTGCTTCTTTTATTGCCACACCTTCCTTGCTATATACACTTCCTTCATAGCGTTAAGACCGCCTTTTTTATTATTTTTTTTCGACTGGAAAATGCATGATCCTGCATAGTCCAAAGTCCCTTGATTGCGCTTAGTGGAGCGGCATACGATTTATTAAAGATTTTCTGCTCAGTTTGGTTTTTACCACCATCCTATTATTAGCCTATCACGTTGCCATAACATTATTGTTGTGTTCCGGCAGTTAGAGTAAAGTCAGCCAGTTCCTCCTTAGTTGAGAATTCCGGGTGAAGCTCGCTTCCACCTTCTTTGCGGATTCAGGGCCCCGATTACGCTAATTTTTAACGTCTCCAATACAGACGGATTGACGGATTTATTAAAGATTTTCTGCTCAGTTTGATTTTTACCACCATCCTATTAGCCTATTATCGCGTCGCCCATAACATTATTGTTGTGTTCCGGCAGTTAAAGTAAAGTCAGCAAGTTCCTCCTTAGATAGTTGAGAATTATTCCGGGTGAAGCTCGCTTCCTTCCACCTCATAAGTAATCTGTGTTCCACCTTCTTTGCGGATTCAGGGCCCCGATTACGTTAATTTTTAACGTCTCCAAGCAATCCAGACGCGCTTCGTCGATTCTGCGATACGATTGGTCAAAACAGCTGACGTACGCTGTTGATCATTACGCTAACCAATTATCGTATCGCAGAATCGATGAAGCGCGTCTGGATTGCTTGGAGACGTTAAAAAATACCGTAATCGGGGCTCAGGCCGTCTGATATCTCACTTTCCATTTTCTATCATTGCCTTTGCCTGTGGAAGTAAGAAAAATTAAAAACAAAAAGAATGACAGCTGTAGTGATGAAAACTACTGTTGAATGTTTGCTATCGATACTCGATAAAAAAACCAAAGGCACTTTATAAATCATTCATCCAAATAAAGCAAGATTTTCCAAATGTTACTACACCTGTTGCTCTACTAAAAACTTGACATGATGCGAAAAATTTTTCCAACATTATTATATTGTGTAATCAAAATTTTGCTGTTGCTGTATTTAGAAATAAGCCCATCAAGTTCTGTAAGGATGTCTCTTGTGTATGCTTAAATCTTAAAAATGATTTGATGTGTTTTCTTAACAGATAGAATGATTCAAGCGGAACGTTTCTATGTATGTTGTACACATTGTACCTGTGCGAAGCAGGGAGTGCAGGGACGGGTCGCTAATGCGTAAATAAATTATATAAAAAAAGTAGAGCATCACTAATAATTACTATTGCTCATGAAGAATTTACAAAACTTGATATTTACGTATTATCATCGGACCAACCGACATTAGACAGTTTTATTGTTGGACAAGTAAGTTAGATGCTTTCTTTTTTTTTTATCCACAACGAGGAAGCTCTTGGCCTGTATCTCACCTGATGGTAAGTGATGATCAGGCCGAAGGTGGAAGCGAGCTTCACCCGGAATCCTCAACCACGGAGGAACTGGCTATCTTACCTCTAACTGCCGGAACACAACAATGCTGTTAACATTGTTGTTATGGCGACAGACTTAGGTAAGATGGTGGTAGCTAGCCAGGCGGACTTANGCTGTTAACATTGTTGTTATGGCGACAGACTTAGGTAAGATGGTGGTAGCTAGCCAGGCGGACTTAGAACAAGCCCTACCACCAACCAAACCGAACAGAAAAATCTGCCCCCACTGGGAATCGAACCCGGGACCTCTGCGTCTGAAGCAGTTAATCTATCGATAATGCCGCAGTGCCGCTTCCCTGGCATCACTAGTCGGACAGCTGACTGACAGGTGTTGTGTTTTGCTGTACGGCAAAATATCTTAAAACGATAATTTTATTAAAGTTAATGAAGTAAACAAACAAATATGACTCTTTTAGAAGATACTTTGATCATTCTTATATCCCAGGTATGCCTAATTTCGCCTAAGTATATAAAATAATAGTAATGTTGAACGAGGTTATGTATAGTAAATAAATGTTAATTTATCGGTTTTAATTGATAAATACCTACTTTATTACATTTAATTAAGTTGTTTAAATACTTAGCTTATGTGTCGAAGTATCAAAAATCTATTTGTGGGCTATTTTGACTTGAAATCCAATCAATTTAATTTCAGACGTTTTTCTTCGTCGGCGGCTGGATATTTTTCGTGAAGCAGTTATTTCGCGACTATGAAGTCCACCACACGATGGTACAGCTCATATTCTCAGTCACGTTCGCCCTGAGTTGCACTATGTTTGAGCTAATTATTTTTGAAATCATTGGTTACTTGGATTCAAGGTAACTTCCATGTTATTACTCAATTTTCTATTGGAACCTGCGTTAGAATGAGTATTACATAGAGTGTGATATCATACAGTTAAGGTAGTCTCTAAAGTCTGACTTGAAATGAGTACTGACTGAAGTATGTTTGAAGTTTTTTTGATAAATAGGCATGCTTTTCTAGTAAAGAAATATTTGGTTTTGACTGTATATTTTTTCTTTTTCAGCTCAAGATACTTTCATTGGAACCTGGGACTTTACTCACTGCTCTTTATGGTTATAGCACTAATACCATTTTATATCGCATATTTCTGCATCAGCAACGTCAGGTTTGGTAAGTTGTTCAGCACATGATAGTTTAAAATTTAAATAAAAAGAAGTCCGTGGAATGACCTATCAGAACAGTTCCATTCATATCCCTATTTCATCCTTTCAATAGCTACTTCTTTCTATAAACTCTTACTTTATCTCACTCAATCAAAATTATAATACTCATAACTCTTTGGTTTACCTTACCTCTGCTTGTTATTGTAGTTACAGATCACTGTTATATTTACCCATAATAATGTGTGAAATCCATTTTCATTCCATTCAAAGTGTACATAAAATAAAATTGTTTTGTTTTTCAGTCTCCCAAAACATGATAAGACCACTAACAGTATTTGTGTGGTTCATTTATTTGTACTTCTTCTGGAAAATTGGAGACCCATTTCCTATTTTGAGCCCTAAACAGGTTAGTTGAATAAGAATTCTTATTTAGTTTAGGAAAAAATGAGAATAAGTACCACCTAATCGAAACAAAACCAAATTTTTTGGCAGTTGAAAAAAAAAAGTAAAAATAGAGACAAGAATGAATGTAAACATTTCCATTCCATGCAAGGATTGCCATAAAATGTCCAAAGTTTTAAATGTTAATGTTTCCTTATAAAGATAGGTAACAAATTCAGTAAGTACTTATTGGCTAACATTATTTTCAGGGAATATTCTCCATAGAGCAAGGGGTGTCTCGGATTGGAATCATCGGAGTGACCGTCATGGCTCTGCTCTCTGGTTTTGGTGCTGTCAACTATCCGTACACATCTATGGCTATTTTCATAAGGTATGATATTCTGTTAGCTATTAAGATAAACAATATTTCTGATGGCTGGTAGGGGCAACTCCTTATTTCAAAACCGTGACATTAAAGGGGTTCCACACGCAAAGCTTTTCGTAGATGGCGCCAGGATCGCTTTGTAAAGGTTCGACCAAACCAACGCGATCACACGCGATCAGCCGGCGTGCAGCGAATTAGCGATGGCTATCAATGCATTTAAGTCTGAGCCCCGATTACGGTAATTTTTAACGTCTCCAATCCAGACACGCTTCTCGATGAAGCGCGTCTGGATTGTAGACGTTAAAAGTTACCGTAATCGGGGCTCTGGTCGCCATCGCTGCACGCCGGCTGATCGCGTGTGATCGCGTTGGTTTGGCCGAACCTTAAACCTTTTATTTGTTTTTTCAAGCCTTCATGCTACAACAGTCTAGCATTGTCTGCACTAATATTATAAAGAGGAAAGATCTGATTGTTTGTTTGTTTTAAATAGGCTCTAAAACTACTGGACCGATTTGAAAAATTCTTTCACCCTTAAAATCTTACATTATATCTGATGAAGGTACGAAGTTGGCCGAGTCGGTTAGTTAATGCACAAATCCTTCCTATTTTCAGACCCGTCACCCAATCCGACGTATTGTCAATAGAGAAGAAACTCCTCCAAACAATGGACATGATATTGGTGAAGAAGAAAAGGATAGCACTAGCCGAAGCCAACAGTGTGGGAGGGAGACAGAACTACAGCATGATGGACCAGTCGAACGTGAAGAATAAGGGGGGTTTTTGGACGAATATACTGTCAAGTGTTGGCAGTATAGCGAATCCTTTAGGACAGGGCACAGAAAGTAAGTCATATTTTTTTTGTATGCATATATCGATTGAGGTTTTTTAATTTACACTTCTTCTGTGGATTTCATTTTTCCTGAAAACCATATTATGTATCTTTTGAGGATATAATGCTGGTTGAAATGTTGAAAATTTGCTATGTTTGTTTGATTGTTGTTGTATTGACTTATAAAAACAGACTAATTATAATTTTTACACGCCGAATATCGGTAAGACATGTTGATACTAACAAAACCTACTAACACCAAACATATATTTCTGTATTGTCACACATGTTCTGATAAATAAAAATATCTTTATCTTTATAAACTAATAAAGCACAGTCCTTATAANCAAAAGTTTAAAAAAAACTGGACATTTTCGGCAGGTTGAGGAAGGGATGTCTCAGTATAGCTCAATAGTAGAGTCGGTAGCTCAGTGGTTAAAGTCGGTAACTCAGTGATTAACGTCGGTAGCTCAGTGATTAAAGTCGGTAGCTCAGTGATTAAAGTCGGTAGCTCAGTGATTAAAGTCGGTAGCTCAGTGACTAAAGTCGGTAGCTCAGTGATTAAAGTCGGTAGCTCGGTGCGGTTGCTCAGTGATTAAAGTCGGTAGCTCAGTGATTAAAGTCGGTAGCTCAGTGGTTAAAGTCGGTAGCTCAGTGATTAAAGTCGGTAGCTCAGTGATTAAAGTCGGTAGCTCAGTGATTAAAGTCGGTTGCTCAGTGTTAAGGTCCCTGAAGTTCAAGTACCACCTATGGCAGTTGTTATCTACAAGTTTTTTCATCTAAATTATAGTTGTAGCAATTCACGAAGGCGAGTGAGCTTTACATGTGTGGTGGCTCGCTACTGTTCGTTTTTTTAAGTTTTGACAGACATTACACTATCGTTATGTGCATGTACATTGTACACGTACACACACAAGTAAAGCTAACTCGCCTTCGTGAGTTGCAAGAACTATAACTAGAAATAGGTACTTTTCTCACCTAACTCAGTCAACTGTTCTATGGTCTTCTCCGCGCACTCTTTTATATGGTGTAGGATTTCTATGGGGTCCTGTTCCGACCAGCCTTCTTGTGGCTGCACCTCTGTCTTGTCTAGCTGGTAGGATGTCAGCTCGTCTGCTCTTTCAGCTTCGTATACCTGAGGAGGAACACATCAATGTTTATTAAGTTTTAAACTTAACTGGATTTTTTCTTTCTTGTCGGCCGTTTGGTGTAGTAGTTCGAAACGGACTACTATTCCGGAGGTAGCGGGTTCGATTCCCGCACAGTACAAACATTTTGTGTGCATGAACATATTTGTTTGTATTGGACTGGGTGTTTTCTATGTATAATAAGTATGTATTTACAAAAAAAAAGTATTTAAGTATGTTTATATCCGTTGTCTAGTACCCATAGTACAAGCTTTGTTTAGTTTGGGACTAGAAGCGCAGTGTAAAATGTCTAAGGATATTTATTTATTTATTTCTTTTTTTAGAATATATGTATGACAGATTGTACAGGGCCCCTAGCGGAAACTTTCAAGAACTAAAATGTTGCTATAATATGACGACGTTTGATGTAAACTCACACTAGGGCTTAGTGCCTAAGGAGTCCCTAAGGAGTCCCTAAGGAGTGTATGGTTTATGTCGATGAAATTCAACGAACATTGGGTAAAGTATCGAAAGTAGTTCGATGTTCGTCATAAGGGTTTAAACCTCAATTGTTGTAGATGAATAATTTTGATTGAAATCCCTAAGTGAGCAATTTACTTGAACTTTTAGTATTTCGTCACCTCTCGCGCTACATACATAGCAAGTAACGTAGGTATAGTATGCAAATGTAAAAATCGTAAGTGAATGTTAAGTGATGCTAATTTTACGAACACGACAACTTGAGTTTGTATGAACTTGAAGGACGTCTAGAACAAAATAATTATTATTATGTAATATGCAATGTCGTAAAGGTATGTTGAACTTAAGTAAAATTAATATGGATGCAAAAATTTAACTTTTATGGAGTCGAATAAAGTAAAGAAAGTAAATTCTAGCTATAACTACATATAATTTCTTATTTGGGGAGGTATAATTTAACAATTTCAGCAGTCAAAAACGTGGTCGCCCCAAGCAAACTTGGCGGCGCACTGTAGCAGACGAGGCGAAGAAAATCGGCAAGACCTGGAGCGAGATCAAGCGCGAAGCTTAAGACCGAACGCGATGGAGGACTGTTGTGGACGCCCTCTACCCCATCTAGGGAACATAGGACCTTAAGAGGAATCAAAAACTAAAGAATCGATTCAAGAAAATTCATGATCTCAAAAATTCAATGCGCTTTTGTGGTAACCCATAGTTTTTTATGGAAAACACCAAAAAAAAAAAAGAATCATTATACTTATAGGCAAAACTATTTTCCAATGTTTAAATCAATTCACGGGGTCAATGAGTTGTAAAGTTGTAATGCAATCGATACTACGAGTACGTCGCGTCGTCATAACAAAATAATCGGAAAAATACACACAGAAAAAAATATTTATTGAATTAATCTTCCTTATGATAACAATTTGGGAGTTTCAGACTTCGTACTCGTTCTGACCTGCACCCCACGATAACCTCGTAAGACCGAAGAGTAAATTTTGTCCACTTCTAAGTATCGCCGAATGTGCTTTCAAAAGAACGAATAATTTGAAGTCGTAAACGCCGAGCACTTCGAGTAAAAAATTTTCTATGTTAGAGATTTTCTTTTGCACTCATATTTTCAGGGACCCTATAACGGGTGTAAAAAAACCTATCCCGAAGCCGAAGACTACTTATTCTCCACATCATGGGGATCATTTTTTTCTTTGAGNGCCTTCTTATGAGGCCCAAAGTCTGAAAACTGACTTCAGACTTTAGTTATTGCAAAGAATTTTTTGCTGTTTTTAACGTAAATAATTCTAAATTATTTTAGGTGATGTACTTTATTTTCCAGCTCCAGATACTTTCATTGGAACCTGGGACTTTACTCACTTCTCTTTATGGTTATAGCACTAATACCATTTTATATTGCATATTTCTGCATCAGCAACGTCAGGTTTGGTAAGTTGTTCAGCACATTATAGTTTTAAATTTAAACATAAAGAAGTCCATGGAATGACATATCAGAACATTCCATTCAAATCCCTATTTTATCTTTTCAATAGCTAATTCCTTTGTATAAACTCTTACTTTATCTCATTCAATCAAAATTCTACGAGTCCTACAAGAGTCCCCTCGTAAAGTGGCTGTGTACCTAACAATGGTATTTAACGCCATAATAAGGATTGGATACTTCCCAGACCTGTGGAAGGTATCGAGTATCATAATGATCCATAAACCTGGGAAACCTATTCACGAAGTCACATCATACAGACCAATCAGCCTCTTGCCGATCATGTCAAAGCTACTTGAAAAGTCTATACTTCAAAGAATGATGAAAGTGATAACGGAAAGATCAATAATCCCGGAACATCAATTTGGCTTCAGAGAAGAACACGCAACTATTGAACAGGTACATAGAGTGTGCAGAGTAATCAGATCAATGGAGAAAAAAGAATACTGCTCATCTGTGTTTCTTGATATCCAACAAGCCTTCGATCGAGTCTGGCACAAAGGCCTATTGTGTAAGATCAAATCAATATTGCCACACACATTCTACGGAATCCTGGAATCGTATTTGTCTGACAGAATCTTTCAAGTGAATGAGAATGACTGCACCTCCAACTTCTATCAAATATCGGCAGGAGTCCCCCAGGGTTCTGTATTGGGACCAATCCTATACACCCTGTACACATACGACCTACCGCAGAGCCCAGAAGTCACCGTCGCAACCTTCGCTGATGACACGGCTTTACTGACATCCTCCAAATGTCCTATCGAAGCTTCTCGAATCCTGCAAAACATCCTGAATGAAGTTCAAAAATGGCTGGCCAAATGGAGAATAGCAGTCAGTGCATCCAAATCGGTGCACATAACCTTTACCCTCCGTAAAGGAGACTGTCCTGCAGTTACCCTAAACGGCGTCCAATTACCACACCAAGAAACTGTAAGATACCTGGGCATGTACTTGGACCGTAGACTTACGTGGAGTAAACATGTAAAAACCAAACGAGACGAAATTAATCTAAAATACAAGGGTCTCTATTGGCTGCTGGGGCGCAATTCAAAACTATGTTTGGATAACAAGCTGCTCATATACAAAATGATTCTGAAGCCCATTTGGACCTACGGCATCCAGTTGTGGGGCTCTGCAAGTGCCTCTAACATCATGATAATCCAGAGAGTGCAAAACTACATCCTGAAACAAATATCGAATGCACCATGGTTTATAAGAACAACAGAGCTGCACGAGTTATTGAACGTGCCTATGGTGAAGCAAGAGATAGACACCCATGGAAACAGCTACAAGCTAAGACTGTCAAAGCACCCGAACCAGTTGGCTGGGCAGCTCACTATCCCAGAAACCATACGGCGGCTTAAGAAGCGGCGGGATATCTTCGACAATGAATTAGTCTGAAAATAAACCTGAGATTAAGAAAAATAAAGGCCTATTTCCGCTGGGAGCAGTGCTCTAAATGACGAAAAGAATCCACCCCATCTGCTTATAGTTTTTGAGGACTGATCCACGGTAATACTATCTATACAGTATTCCAACTCAGCCTTATTTTTGAAATAAATGTCAACAGCCGCGCGGTACTTCACCGTATGACAACATGCGATAGGGCTGCCCACCTACAGACCCTATTTTCATGACATCTGCCTACTTAGAATTTCTATCTAGTTTTGTGAATGTATTTTGTGATTGTATTTTTTTATTTTATTTTGACAAACAAAATACTTTGTGAATGAAATAGGATAAAAATGCATGTTGTTTTGTGATTGGTAGATTTAATTTAAAAAATATATTTGTGTTAAGATTTAGTAACAAATCTTATAAATTTGCGACCATACCTAAAATGTATGCGCCCCGACTGAGGCTTACAAAATGCTTGATTATTAATTATACAGGGTGTTAGGTAAAATGGGTTTATAGCCGACACTAGCCCATGTTAACATGTGCATATAAACGGTATGGTGAAGTCAGAAAGAAAATTGATATCATCATTTTAATAATTTTAATTTTCATACAAATCTGATTTTATACATTTTATTTTGTATGAAAAAAAAAAATGATGATATCACTGACTTTACCATACCATTTACATGTACATGTTAACATAGGCTAGTGTCGGCTTATGAACCCATACCTAACACCCTGTATAAATAGGTAGTTGTAATTATTATTATAAAAAAAAAGCACATACTGTTTAAAAAACAACACATCGTTTGTTTATTACCTACTGTGGCACATTAGCGACACCCCCGACTTTTGCATGTCGAGCGCATACTGAGATTTGAATTTCGAAGGAAAGCTCGCGTTTCGTCCGTTTATATGAAGTTCCAATACTGTATGATAATATTACCGTGACTGATCGCATGATTAAACCATAAAAAAAAAAAAATCAAAATTAAAATACTCATTACTCTTTGGTTTACCTTACCTCTGCTTGTTATTGTAGTTACAGATCACTGTTATATTTACCCATAATAATGTATGAAATCCATTTTCATTCCATTTAAAGTGTACATAAAATAAAATTGTTTTGTTTTTCAGTCTCCCAAAACATGATAAGACCACTAACAGTGTTTGTGTGGTTCATCTATTTGTACTTCTTCTGGAAAATTGGAGACCCATTTCCTATTTTGAGCCCTAAACAGGTCAGTTGAATTCTTGGAAATTATTTAGAGTTATAGGAAAAAATTAGATTAACTACCACCTAATCAAAACAAAACCAAATTTTTTTGGCAGTTGACAAAAAAAAGGAAGCAGAAATACAGACACTAGAAATGTGAACATTTCGAAGCAAGGATTACCATCATAATTAGTAAATATCTTACATATCGTATAGCATTGTACTTATTGGCTAACATTATTTTCAGGGAATATTCTCCATAGAGCAGGGAGTGTCTCGGATTGGAATCATCGGAGTGACCGTCATGGCTCTGCTCTCTGGTTTTGGTGCTGTCAATTATCCGTACACTTCTATGGCTATTTTCATAAGGTATAATTTTCTTAAAACTAGATTTCTGATTACCGGTAAGGGCAACTCCTTTTTTTAATATTAAAGGTACTTAATGGGGTTCCATACACAAAGCTTTTAGTAGATGGCGCCAGGATCGCTCTGTATGTTTAAATCTTTGTAAAGGTTTGGCCAAACCAACGCGACCACACGCGATCAGCTGGCGTGCATCGATGGCTATCAATGCATTTTAGGGATTACTAATGTTTGGCCAAAAAACGTTTCCCAAATTATCACATCGCAAACAACGTTTTGCAAATTTTCGTTTGGCAAATTCTCATTTGGCAAAAACAACTTTTTGCAAACTTTCAATTCGCAAATGTCGTTTTTGGCATATTATTGTTTAGCAAATTATTGTTTGGCAAAGTATGTTTTGCCAAATGTTTCATTTGGCAAAACTATTTCACGATAAACTATTTACAAAACAATTTGATTGGTGCATAGAATGGAATACAAATTAGCTTGTGGTTATTATTTTGTTTAATCGATATTTCCAAATGATTAATTAACAATAGAGGTGATTCTAGCTCTGTTAAGGGTCACTGTTCTAACCTAACCTAACCTACTATTTTTTGCAATACCTACTTTCTGCAACCATACTCTTTTCTGCAATCTCTTTGTTTTACATAAAATTCTTCTGAAAACCACGATCATGTGCCTTATGCTTTGCTTTGATTTGTGAGTAACGGTGGGTAAGTAAGTACCTATGTGAAGTGTCAATTTGACCAAACAAATTATTTGGGATATAATATTTGGCAAAATAAAACATTTGCTATATAAAAATTTGCCAAGTAAAATTTTGCCAAATGATAATTTGACCAAATGAAACAGTTGCGAAAAGTACAGTTGCTAAAAGTTCATTCGGGAAATGAAACTTTGGCGATAAGTTGTTTGCGAAGTGAAATTTGGCGAAAAGTAATTTGGCCAAACGGAAGGATACCGCATTTTAGTCTGGTCGCCATCGCTGCACGCCGGCTGATCGCGTGTGACCGCGTTGGTTTGGCCGAACCTTAAACCTTTTATTTGTTTTTTTAAGCCTTCAAGCTACAACAGTAGCATTATCTGATTATGCATTAATACTTATTATAAAGAGGAAAGATTTGATTGTTTATTTGCATTGAATAGGCTCCGAAACTACTGAATTGATTTGAAAAATTCTTTTACCGTTAGAATGTTACATTATTTCTGATGAACATAAGTGGTACGAAGTTCGCCGAGTCGGTTAGTTAATACTAAAATCCCATCATATTTTCTCAGACCCGTCACGCAATCCGACGTATTGTCAATAGAGAAGAAACTCCTCCAAACAATGGACATGATATTGGTGAAGAAGAAAAGGATAGCACTAGCTGAAGCCAACAGTGTGGGAGGGAGACAGAACTACAGCATGATGGACCAGTCGAATGTGAAGAATAAAGGTGGTTTTTGGACGAATATACTGTCCAGTGTTGGAAGTATAGCGAATCCTTTAGGACAGGGCACAGAAAGTAAGTCATATTTTTTTTTGTATGCATAAATCGATTGAGCTTTTTAATTTACACTTCTGTGGATTTCATTTTTCCTGAAAACCATATTATGTATCTTTTGAGGATATTATGCTGGTTGAAATGTTGAAAATTTGCTATGTTTGTTTGATTGTTGTTGTATTGACTTATAAAAACAGACTAATTATAATTTTTACACGCCGAATATCGGTAAGACATGTTGATACTAACAAAACCTACTAACACCAAAAATATATTTCCGTATTGTCACACATGTTCTGATAAATAAAAATATCTTCATCTTTATAAACTAATAAAGCACAGTCCTTATAAAATTAATTTATCACACAAGTTTTCATCCCCTTTAAGATTAATTTATATTCGCGGTAAAAGGCATATTCAGTATAATAATATTTTCCATATGAAGAACATACAATATTATTTAAAAAATACACACCAGCTTTCATCCCCCATTTCATCCCCTGGTTTATTTCAAATGTATTGATTTGTAGCTGTATTTTTATTTTCTATGAACCGTCGTTTTTTATGTACTGTAACTATCTTCTTCTTCTTCTTTTCAGCCAAATGACGTCCACTGCTGGACAAAGGCCTCCCCCAAGGTTTTCCACAATGAACGGTCCTGCGCTGCCCGCATCCAGGCTCTTCCCGCGACCTTTACCAGATCGTCGGTCCACCTAGTAGGAGGCCTGCCCACGCTACGTCTTCCAGCCCGTGGTCGCCCCTCGAGAACTTTCCTGCCCCAACGGCCATCGTCTCTACGAGCTATGTGCCCCGCCCACTGCCACGCTTACAGTTTTTAAAAAACAAAACTGTAACTATACCTTAAAATAAATGAATAAGTACAATTTCAGACATAAACCAGCTCCGGCAAGAGATAGCCGGCCTAGAGGAACTAAGCCGACAGTTGTTCTTAGAAGCGCACGACGCCCGCACAATGCGTGAGAAAATCGAATGGTCTCACACCTTCCAGGGGAAGTATTTTAACTGCCTCGGGTATTTCTTCTCGCTGTACTGCATATGGAAGATATTTATTGTGAGTATTTAAAAAAATACTTAAAAGTGGAATTAAAAAATAAATTAAAAATTTCAACCCCTTTTGGGGGTGAAATTTCCATAATCTATAAAGTGCTTAAATTTTAAATATGTATAAGACCACACCGGCTAAGGCTGTAATAACAAAACACATTTTTTGGGTGATGAGTTTATTTAATTTTACACACCCTAAGTGCAAAATTTAACCAATTTATTAAGTACAATCTAGTTTACCAAGCGCACAGTAAAGTTTCGATTTCTTGGAATAAAATTGTATCACGACACTTTTCGATTATTCGCGCAAGCGTCCATTCGCGTTACTGTATTTTTTGTGTCCGTGTAGAGATTGCAAATATTCGATAGTTTTCCATTTCGAATATTCGAATATTTTTTCAGTGATATTCGAATATTATTCGAATATTCGAATATTTTCAAAAAGATAAAAATCACTTAAAATATCAATGTTTTTATTGCTTTAGGAACGAATATTTTAACTATTTAACAATATAGTTTTTAAAACAGTTATAAAATTCTCATCATCATCATCATTTCAGCCATAGGACGTCCACTGCTGAACATAACCTCTCTCAATGACTTTCACAATGACCGGTTGGTAGCGGCCTGTATCCAGCCTTAAATTCCCGCTACCTATATGTGGTCCTCGGTCCACCTTGTGGGTGAACGTCTCACGCTGTGCTTTGTAGTACGTGGCCTCCACTCCAGAACCTTGCTGCCCCATCGGCCATCAGTTCTGCTTACTATGTGATCTGCCCATTGCCACTTCAGCTTGCTAATCCGTTGGGCTATGTCAGCGGCTTTAGTTCGTTTAAGAAAGAAGAAAGAAAGAGATCTTTAGGATCTCCTCATTTCTGATTTGATGTCGTAAAGAAACACCGAGCATAGCCCTCCCCATAGCACGCTGTGCAACTTTGAGCTTATTTATAAGGCCTATTCTATTGTCGGCTGCCCAGTCGAGTTGGATTCGACGATTTACCTTTTTCTCGAAATTTGATCTACCTAGCCGAATCGTTTTTCAGAGGTAGACATACTTGTCAACTGTCTCGAGGATCGAGCTCTAACCGAAACATGGACGTTGGACATAAGCTTTGTTTTTTCCATGTTCATCCGAAGGCCTACCTGTTGGGCGACTCGATTAAGGTCTTCGAGCATTGTGCCGAGGTCTTCAAGCGATTCTTCCATGACCACAATATCGTCAGCAAACCGCAGCTGAGTGATGTATTTGCCATTGATAGGTATTTATGCCGAATTCTTTCCATTCAGGGAGCTTGAAAGCGTCTTCCAATGCAGCCGTCAACGGTTTCGGAGATATAACATCACCCTATCTCACGCATCGCCGCAGAGGAATCGCCCTCGCCGGAGAGACTGCAGCACTGCCTAAGTCTNCCTTATAATAAAATTAATTTATCACACAAGTTTTCATCCCCTTTAAGATTAATTTATATTCGCGATAAAAGGCATATTCAGTATAATAATATTTTCCATATGAAGAACATACAATATTATTTAAAAAATACACACCAGTTTTCATCCCCCATTTCATCCCCTGGTTTATTTCAAATGTATTGATTTGTAGCTGTATTTTTATTTTCTATGAACCGTCGTTTTTTATGTACTGTAACTATCTTTTTCTTCTTCTTTTCAGCCAAATGACGTCCACTGCTGGACAAAGGCCTCCCCCAAGGTTTTCCACAATGAACGGTCCTGCGCTGCCCGCATCCAGGCTCTTCCCGCGACCTTTACCAGATCGTCGGTCCACCTAGTAGGAGGCCTGCCCACGCTACGTCTTCCAGCCCGTGGTCGCCACTCGAGAACTTTCCTNGCTTACAGTTTTTAAAAAAAAAACTGTAACTATACCTTAAAATAAATGAATAATTACAATTTCAGACATAAACCAGCTCCGGCAAGAGATAGCCGGCCTAGAGGAACTAAGCCGACAGTTGTTCTTAGAAGCGCACGACGCCCGCACAATGCGTGAGAAAATCGAATGGTCTCACACCTTCCAGGGGAAGTATTTTAACTGCCTCGGGTATTTCTTCTCGCTGTACTGCATATGGAAGATATTTATTGTGAGTATTTAAAAAAATACTTAAAAGTGGAATTAAAAAATAAATTAAAAATTTCAACCCCTTTTGGGGGTGAAATTTCCATAATCTATAAAGTGCTTAAATTTTAAATATGTATAAGACCACACCGGCTAAGGCTGTAATAACAAAACACATTTTTTGGGTGATGAGTTTATTTAATTTTACACACCCTAAGTGCAAAATTTAACCAATTTATTAAGTACAATCTAGTTTACCAAGCGCACAGTAAAGTTTCGATTTCTTGGAATAAAATTGTATCACGACACTTTTCGATTATTCGCGCAAGCGTCCATTCGCGTTACTGTATTTTTTGTGTCCGTGTAGAGATTGCAAATATTCGATAGTTTTCCATTTCGAATATTCGAATATTTTTTCAGTGATATTCGAATATTATTCGAATATTCGAATATTTTCAAAAAGATAAAAATCACTTAAAATATCAATGTTTTTATTGCTTTAGGAACGAATATTTTAACTATTTAACAATATAGTTTTTAAAACAGTTATAAAATTCTCATCATCATCATCATTTCAGCCATAGGACGTCCACTGCTGAACATAACCTCTCTCAATGACTTTCACAATGACCGGTTGGTAGCGGCCTGTATCCAGCCTTAAATTCCCGCTACCTATATGTGGTCCTCGGTCCACCTTGTGGGTGAACGTCTCACGCTGTGCTTTGTAGTACGTGGCCTCCACTCCAGAACCTTGCTGCCCCATCGGCCATCAGTTCTGCTTACTATGTGATCTGCCCATTGCCACTTCAGCTTGCTAATCCGTTGGGCTATGTCAGCGGCTTTAGTTCGTTTAAGAAAGAAGAAAGAAAGAGATCTTTAGGATCTCCTCATTTCTGATTTGATGTCGTAAAGAAACACCGAGCATAGCCCTCCCCATAGCACGCTGTGCAACTTTAAGCTTATTTATAAGGCCTATTCTATTGTCGGCTGCCCAGTCGAGTTGGATTCGACGATTTACCTTTTTCTCGAAATTTGATCTACCTAGCCGAATCGTTTTTCAGAGGTAGACATACTTGTCAACTGTCTCGAGGATCAATATTTATTGTGAGTATTTAAAAAAAATACAAAAAAATAGTCTGATACTGATAGTGATACTGATAAATAGGTTATCATGTTAGCGATGAGTGGAATTAAAAGAGAAATAAAATAATTCAACCCACTTGATCCTTTTGGGGATGAAAATGATAAAATAATTAAAGTGCTTCAAAATATTTAAACTATGGCTTAGTTAAAATAACTGGCTTAAGCTGTAATTTTTTTAATTCTTTTTTGCTGTAATAACAATACATAAAATTAATACATAATAACAAAAAACATTTGGGTTAGTGTTTATTTGGTTACCACTAGTTCGTAATGGGTTTGAGGTGTTGAAACGAATTTATTAACTCTTGGAACTCTGAAGTGTTCAACCAAATTGTTTTTTTTAAATCTATCAGTCAACAGCTTACCAAGCGCACAGTAGTTTCAATAAAATATCTCGGAAAGCTGTCAAATAAAAAAATATCATAATCTTTTTTGAAAATTGTAATTTGTCATGTGTTCAAATAAAAATAAAATTTCCTAATGTTGCCATTTTCTTTCCAGTCAACAATAAACATAGTGTTCGACCGTGTTGGCAAGAAGGATCCAGTCACTCGCGGGCTTGAGCTCGTGGTACACTGGCTCGGGCTCCGCATCCACGTGGCGTTCTGGTCGCAGCAGCTGTCTTTCGCGTTGGTTGGATGTATTCTACTTACTAGTATACGAGGTCTGCTGCTCACGCTGACTAAGGTAACTTAAAGGATGTAAACGTGCTTTTTTAAAGCCTATTTGCAGAAATAAATAAGTTTTATGAGTTTACGTCCCATGATGAGGGGTCTACAGGGCTCCTTACTCAACCTAGTGTCTAATACACCCCGTTCCGTCGTACGGGGTTGAGTGGCTACGGGGTTCTTACGGGGTGGAGTGGCTACGGGGCTCCTACGGGGTCGAGGGTACGGGGTTCCTACGGGGTCGAGGGTACCTATGGGGTTCCTTCGGGGTCGAGTATACGGCGTTCCTACGGGGTCGAGTGTACGGGGTTTCTACGGGGTCGAGTGTACGGGGTTCATATGGGGTCGAGTGTACGGGGTCCCTACGGGGTCGAGTTTACGGGGTCCCTACAGGGTGGAATGGCTACGGGGTTCCTAAGGGGTCGTAAGTGGCTACGGGGTCGAGGGGCTACGGGGCTCCTACGGGGTCGGGTGTACGAGGTCTCCGCTAGTGTCCGTAGTCTCCGTTAATGTCCGTGGTCTCCGCTAGTGTCCGGAGTCTCCGCTAGTGTCCGGGGTCTCCGCCAGTGTCCGGGGTCTCCGTTAGTGTTCGACCGCGTCGGCAAAAAGAATCCAGTTACTCGCGGCCTTGAGCTCGTGGTGCACTGGCTCGGGCTCCGCATCCACGTGGCGTTCTGGTCGCAGCAGCTGTCCTTCGCGCTCGTCGGGTGTATTTTACTTACTAGCATACGGGGGCTGTTGCTCACCCTCACTAAGGTAATTTAGGGGTTGAAATAGCTCGGGGTTGAGTTTTATCTGGTTTAATTCCCACGGGGTTGAGTTTTCTCTGGTTTAATTCCCACGGGGTTGAGTTTTTTCCGGTTTGATTCACATGGGGTTGAGTTTTCTCCGGTTTAATTCACACGGGGTTGAGTTTTCTCCGGTATAAATCATGCTGGGTTGTGTTTTCTCCTGTTTAATTTACACGGGGTTGAGATTATCCGGATCAGTTAACACTGGGTTGAAATTTTCTGGGGTTTAATTCACACGGGGTTGAATTTCGTTCGTTCGTTTCAGCCAAATGACGTCCACTGCTGGACAAAGGCCTCCCCCAAGGTTTTCCACAATGAACGGTCCTGCGCTGCCTGCATCCAGGCTCTTCCCGCGACCTTTACCAGATCGTCGGTCCACCTAGTAGGAGGCCTGCCCACNTGATGCCTCCGACTGTATTTGCAAACACTAAGTCGTCTTCTTTCTATATTTTCTATTTATTTTTATAATATTCGAATATTCGAATACATGTAAATTTACTATTCGAATACTAATTTGAAATGAAAATTCGAATATTCGAATATTCGATTGCAATCCCTATGTCCGTGCAAGTAAATGGCTTTTCGCGCACTTGGCTTCGCGCAAATGTCTTTCGTGCAACTGTACTAGTACCTTATAAAATAAAAAAGCTCGATACACGTTTTAAGCCATGATAGTCGAACGGAACGAATATTCTTCTTTCTTTATGTTCATCGTTTCATCCTCGAAGACGCGCCCCACCAATTTTTGGTCTCGGTCGCGCGGGGTGTGGGGAGTATGAACCGAGCAATCCGAGCGGCATTATTGTAGTGTGCGTGTGCACTCATTGATAAAGCGTGTACCGATAACACTCAAACATTAGCGGAAGAATGGTGGGGCGCGTCTTCGTGAATGAAACGATCTTTACTACATTATTGTATTTTTTTTCCCAGTCAACAATAAACATAGTGTTCGACCGCGTCGGCAAGAAGGATCCAGTCACTCGCGGCCTTGAGCTCGTGGTGCACTGGCTCGGGCTGCGCATCCACGTGGCTTTCTGGTCGCAGCAGCTGTCCTTCGCGCTCGTCGGGTGTATTCTACTTACTAGTATACGGGGGCTGTTGCTCACGCTCACCAAGGTGAGTACGGGGTTCCTACGGGGTCGAATGTACGGGGTTCCTACGGGGTCGAGTGTACGGGGTTGATTGTACGGGGTCCCTACGGGGTTCAGTGTCCTATGGGGTTGAGTGGCTACGGGATACGTGGCGTGCTGGTCGCAGCAGCTGTTCTTCGCGTTGGTTGGATGTATTCTGCTGACGAGTATACGGGGGCTGCTGCTCACGCTGACTAAGGTAACTTAAAGGATGTAAACGTGCTTTTTTTTAACCCATTAACGCCCTCTGTACACACGTGTGTACACTTCTTTATACTTTATTTCTGAATGCAACTTCTAATGTTGAGTCAAATTACTTGATAAAACCTAATCTAGATGTCGATACAAGGTAAGAAATATAAAAAAGTTGGAGGGTGGTGTAAAAATAAATGTCTAATTACCATTTTTTTCCGACCTTTTTTCAAAGTAACTGGCGCCGGTTGTGAAATAATACTGATAAAATATATTTTAGCTATAATTTGATTCAATTCTACGTTTCAAGGTAAGTTTACATTGTAAATTATTATTATAAGCTAAAAAAATAATAAATATATACATATAACATACCAAAAATTGTTCAAGAATGTTGGTGTACACGCTTGTGTACAGTGGGTGAATGTATACTAAGAAAAACATTTTTTTCAAGACCAGGTTGATGATTGAAGATGTCACATAGATAACATTTATCATCTCAAAACGAGTTTCAAAACTAGAGGAAGCCATCGAATCCATTATGGCAGCTGAAGATGACGATACGGAGCTAAAATTGATCATCGTACCACCTGATCCTGCTGTTGTTAGTGATGAAGAAGAAGGTGCATAAGATGATTTGACTTCCTCGGTACTTTGAGATATACCAGGTACTATCGAGCTATTACGCCACCAACCTTCAGATGAAGAGCCGGAGTAGGTCAATAGCGATGAAGAAACTCTTTCAAGCCTTGGTCCGACTCAAAAACGTGCTCGTAACGAAGTTGCTGAAAATCCTACTTGGAGAAAAATATCACCCATTTTTTCTACTGCTCATGAAATCACCCAAACTAGTGGATATGGCGGTCTCAAATGCATGGCGCTTATATGTACTTACCGTGTAAACCAAAAACACAACGTACTTGGATCAATTGGCTTTTAGGCGATCTATTGCCAGATCGTATTTACCCAATAATAAAACGAAGACGCAGCCATCATCGTCAACATCATATTTACAGTCAAGCAATGGAGGGCATAACCGTATTGTAAACCCTCTTAGGTATGTTATTTGCCATAGTAGGGGCGTTGGCGTTGCTCTAAATGCCTGAAAACGCTTTGCGTAGAGCGACCTTGCTTCGGGAAATTTCTCACCTGATCCGCCCAGTGTACACACCTGTGTACAGGGTTTTTTTTCAAGGTTTTTAATTTTTTTTAAATATTTTTTTGTGTTTATAGATTACTTGTAATCCATTCAGTAGCAATAATAAAAAATATTATGAAAATATATCGTGGTTTCACTATGGGCGTTAATGGGTTAAAGCCTATTTGCAGAAATAAATAAGTTTTATGAGTTTATGTCCCATGATGAGGGGTCTACAGGGCTCCTTACTCAACCCAGTGTCTAATACACCCCGTTCCGTCGTACGGGGTTGAGTGGCTACGGGGTTCTTACGGGGTGGAGTGGCTACGGGGCTCCTACGGGGTCGAGGGTACGGGGTTCCTACGGGGTCGAGGGTACCTATGGGGTTCCTTCGGGGTCGAGTATACGGCGTTCCTACGGGGTCGAGTGTACGGGGTTTCTACGGGGTCGAGTGTACGGGGTTCATATGGGGTCGAGTGTACGGGGTCCCTACGGGGTCGAGTTTACGGGGTCCCTACAGGGTGGAATGGCTACGGGGTTCCTAAGGGGTCGTAAGTGGCTACGGGGTCGAGGGGCTACGGGGCTCCTACGGGGTCGGGTGTCCGAGGTCTCCGCTAGTGTCCGTGGTCTCCGCTAATGTCCGTGGTCTCCGCTAGTGTCCGGAGTCTCCGCTAGTGTCCGGGGTCTCCGCCAGTGTCCGGGGTCTCCGTTAGTGTTCGACCGCGTCGGCAAAAAGAATCCAGTTACTCGCGGGCTTGAGCTCGTGGTGCACTGGCTGGGGCTCCGCATCCACGTGGCTTTTTGGTCGCAGCAGCTGTCTTTTGCACTAGTCGGGTGTATTTTACTTACTAGTATACGGGAGCTGTTGCTCACGCTCATCATTTACCGTCATCCGCAGACCAACCCCCCCCCCCTAATTTAGAATGACGTAATATATGGACGGCCCCTTACTCAACCTAGTGTCTAATACACCCCGTTCCGTCGTACGGGGTTGAGTGGCTACGGGGTTCTTACGGGGTGGAGTGGCTACGGGGCTCCTACGGGGTCGAGTGTACGGGGTTTCTACGGGGTCGAGTGTACGGGGTTCATATGGGGTCGAGTGTACGGGGTCCCTACGGGGTCGAGTTTACGGGGTCCCTACAGGGTGGAATGGCTACGGGGTTCCTAAGGGGTCGTAAGTGGCTACGGGGTCGAGGGGCTACGGGGCTCCTACGGGGTCGGGTGTCCGGGGTCTCCGCTGGTGTCCGGGTCTCCGCTAGTGTCCGGGGTCTCCGCTAGTGTCCGGTGTCTCCGCTAGTGTCCGGGGTCTCCGTTAGTGTTTGACCGCGTCGGCAAGAAGGACCCGGTGACTCGCGGGCTTGAGCTCGTGGTGCACTAGCTCGGGCTCCGCATCCACGTGGCGTTTTGGTCGCAGCAGCTGTCTTTTGCGCTCGTCGGGTGTATTTTACTTACTAGCATACGGGGGCTGCTGCTCACCCTCACGAAGGTACTTATTGTGTAATACGCTTTACTAGAATAATTTCAACCCCCTGAAATTACTACTTTAAAAAACGGGTTGAGATCACACACACGTTTTTCTCCGGTTTAATTCACACGGGGTTCAAGATTTCTCCGGTTTGATTCACAAGGGGTTGAGTTTTCTCGGCTTTAATTCATACGGGGTTGAATTTTCTCTGGTTTATTTCATATGGGGTTGAGTTTTCTCGGATTCCGTAAACGGGGTTGAATTTATTTATAAAGTTAACTAAGGCAAAATGATAGTTCAACGTGTAATTTTTGTGTGGGATGAAAATTCATCCCCAATGAGTAACCTTTTGAAGGTTGAAAAGAGATATCTCGTTTTTTAACAAAGTTAAAAAGGTATACTTCTTTAGTCAGTATAATAATAATATATTTAATTAATATAATATAAGTAATTAAAATTCACAGTTCTTCAACAAGATCTCCTCATCAAAATCATCGAACATCATCGTGCTTATTCTGGCCCAAATAATGGGCATGTACTTCTGTTCGTCAGTACTATTGATGCGGATGAATATGCCTCCAGAATACCGGATCATCATCACCCAGGTGTTAGGAGATTTACAGTTTAACTTCTACCATAGATGGTTCGACGTTATTTTCCTAGTTAGTGCGTTGACGAGTATATTTACGCTGTATTTGGCACATAAGCAGCCTTCGGTGAGTTAGGTAGTTGTTAAGTACAATGATTTGTAAAGTTTAACGTGTAATTTATAGGTCTATTCCACCTTGAACACCTGAATTAGATCATCCAGGTGATCAAAGTGGAATATACCAATTTATAGGCTTATATTTTGTTCGAAAATCGCACCTATTTCAAGATCATAAGATGCTTAAATGTTTGGCTGGATGTGCCGTTGTTTATAGGATAAGCCACCCGTACAAGCACAACTCAAAACACACACATATTTTGGTGATTTTTAAATACTTACTTTGTTTTTCGACCATTTTATATTACCTAATATTCAGTGATAAAGTTATCAAAGCCTAATGTAAACATTTTCTGCAACACTTCTTTGTAAAAAAGTTACGATATAATAATGTAAAATACTGTATTTGTAACTGCTTGTACATAATATTTTGTTATGTAAGTCGATTGAATATTCGGCCATTATTTATGGCTTATTCCACTATTCCCCGTTGATAATCCCCGTCAATTAGGATGTAATGGGGATTAATGAACTTTTTATAAGCTCCAATTGGCGTTAACGGGGAATAATGAACACTAATCCCCTTAACTTGGATTGTCAACGGAAAATAGTGGAATAAGCCTTATTTATGTATTAAGATTGTTAACTACTTATAAGACTGATATTTTAAAATTTGAGCTATGCTTTATTGTACAGTCCACGCCAACAGACTTTAGAAGTCACGCAAACTAAAATATTCACGTCAAAATGCGTTTTTTTAAATTGTGCATGAATCTTACTGATTCCTAAGCGACAATAATTCTCACATGAGTTTCTTTTTGTGATATCTTTTGCTAAAGTCTTTTGGCGTAGACTTATAAGTAAAAAATACTGATGAAATTATTTAATACGGCGGTCCCTAAAGACTAGAGTTCACTAATTTAGGGTTGATATAAATCTGTTGGCACCATATTTGGTTAAATATTTTGTTTTTTTTTATCCACAACGATTGATAAAGACATCCTTATGATCGTGAGCTCAGGCATGGATTCTCTTCTGGACAGAATTTCAAGTATTGGATAGTGATAGATACCACTGGTGGATAGTTTTACGGTATATTTCGTTGCGGAAGCAATGATGGTTGTGAAATTCCTCTGGGACAAAGTTGATCTTCACGTATTTATTTTTGACGGTCAATCCGAAGATCCTGGCTATACAGGAATGATCCAGTAGTGAATACTTCCAGTTTATAATTTTGCAGATAAATAAACAATAATAATATCTATTTAAGATGAACCTTCTGTTAGTGAATTCTGACTTGAACTTTACATACGCACAATCTTATGTCGTTGGACACATTCCATAGGATTGACTTTATGTTGTATGGATTTTTGTTTCAGTATTTTTCATCCCAACTATCCCAACTAATATTATAAATGCGAAAGTAACTCTGTCTGTCTGTCTGTCTGTCTGTTACGCTTTCCCGCTTAAACCTCGCAACCGATTTTGATGAAATTTGGCATAGAGATAGTTTGAGTCCCGGGAAAGAACATAGGATAGTTTTTATCCCGGTTTTTGAAACAGGGACGCGCGCGATAAAGTTTTTCTGTGACATACAAAATTCCACGCGGGCGAAGCCGCGGGCGGAAAGCTAGTTGTTTATAAGAAAATCAGTTTGAAAAAATATATATTTCGATAAACTAAATATTTTGTTTTCTTTTTCTGCTTTTAATGAATAGGTTTTGCCAGGTGAAAATATGACGAAACTTGGTGATGCCCATGCCAGCGCAAATAAAACCAAATATACAATTAAATAGTTTTAATTAACATTTTATATTATCTTACATAAACTATATCGAAATAGTTAAAATAGAAAAGTTTGCTTGGAAAGGCCACCTTAATTCATACTTAACGTTACAAGACAATAGAAAAAACTTACTTTTTATTTATTTCATTTCTGATATAAATACTTGAAGCTTTTATTTACCCGACCAAGAAAGAAGTTTATTCTTGTGAAATGTAGCTATAAAATACATATTATTATTAAATACAATGACTTTAATTTATTCAATAAATATTGAAAATTTGCTAATTTCGATTCGTTTATATTTAATTTTTTACTAAATTGTCGTAAACATTGTAAATAACTTGAAATATATCTACTTCTTTCAATAGGCGGGAGTCTATATTTTATTTTTATTGCTTTGCGATTATTTTAAGTGTGGTAACGGATATGTTATGCGTTAATTTTGTTCTTTACGTTGGCATGAGTTTCAATTAATATACAAAGAACATACATAATATATTATGATAGAGTTTGTATTACTCATACTATACTCGTACATTTGTCATTAAATTCAAGTCGCTTTTCAAATTCCAATCAAAGTAACATACACATTTTTACATTCACAATTTGGTGTTATATTTGAGCAAAATTTTTTTCAGCGACAATTATTACCCCGACTATATTTTTAGCAATTTGATTTGATAATTTCAAAGTTTTGAATTGTTATAAGTCACAAGTTTTTAAGTTACACGCGCTGTATACATACTGTATGTAAATCGTGTGTATATTTTACACACTGTATACATACTGTATGTATGTCATATGTATTTTTGCACGCGCTGTATATTATACACAGTCGGGTGTATATTTTACTCATGATATACTGTTGAATTATTCTCCCATGACGTCTTCATACTGCTTCCTGAAACAGTCTCCCACGGGGAAGAAGTCCCAGCATCGTTGCGTGTACATATTCCACACGTACGTTTCTTGACCTGCAAGTAATATACACGTTTGATCAAGGTTCTGGTTTCGAATCCCAGATGGGAATCATACAAGTAAGGGATCGATCCCGCAAAATTGGACTGTCATGGGAACACATAATGTTTTTAATTTATGAAACGTGAATTACTAATTTTAGAACTGATCGGTGTTTTGCGGGGCACTGCAAACGGGATGTTTGTGTAAACGTTCATATTATAACACGTATACTACTAAACGTGATCCTGCAAAAAACGTTATATGACCATGGAAACAAGCCCTCAGATCACGAGAGTCATTCGTGCTCAGGGCACAGGAGGGGCGTTTCTACAGTGAGATGCAGGCCAAGAGCTTAAAATCCCCTATAAGTATCAAAAAGCTGATTGGATGTTTTAAAATGTTGGATTAAAAATTGCTATCAACATTTTTGTGGACATTTTTTCTCGCTATATGGGTTCATAATAAAAGTTTTTACTACAAAACGTGTATATAATTTACCTGTATACTCCGTGTCTGGTTTGTTGATGAGATGCATGAGGAAGAACATGTAATTCGCTAAATTATGCTCTCGTTGCACGTGCGTGTCGAACCCGTGTGGAACCTAAAAGAAAATAAGTAATTCGTTATAATAAGATTTTTAAACTTTCGCGTTCAATTTCAAACTGAAATACATAGAAAGACCCGTGTCTTTGATTAATTCAATATAATTTGTAATAATAAAAATCGCATGGCGCAACATAGTTTAAATGACCCCAGGCGGCATTTTGGTGTCCTTTGATCACCCATGGATGATCAAAGTGGACTTTTTATCCGTAGGTGATTAACCGATTGAGTCCCACACGGGCATTAATCCTTCAAGCTCCGCGAATCTAGACACAATAGATAATCAATTGTTATGACATTAATTAACCATAGATAATCAATTGTTATGACATTAATTAATGCCGTCCTGGGACTCAATCGGTTAATTAATGTCATAACAATTGATTATCTATTGTGTCTAGATTCGCGGAGCTTGAAGGATTAAAGGACACCCAAGTTGTGTTGATCTGTATTGTAATATCTTTGATACCAAATAAATATTTTTTTCTTTCTTTCTTTCTTTCAAAGTGTCGCTTGGAGTCCACTTTGATCACCTGGGTGACCAAATCCAGGTGTAAACACTTTAAATGTGTGGAAGCTGGAAACATTGAATTTTCGGGTAGTTCCAGTTTATTCTGTATACATCGAGTGAGATCACTTATCGATTACATCCTGTAATAGCCGTTGTGCCATCTTCGTCGGGGTCACCAATTTGTGCCATGTTGGGAGACCGTATGAATGAGACAACATTTGGTATTAGTATCTGTTATTAGTCTGTTTATTAATGCGAACTGCGTGACTATTTATACGATATAGACTAAAGGTAAATGACGTCACAGCATCAACACTAACGTGATAAATGTGCTGACACTGTGAACGTGATCACGATAAGATATGAAGAGATTAATTGTGCATACCGGCACAGCCGTCATTGAATGGAAAAGGAAGGAGTAACTTACTTTATCAAAGTAGTCTTTATTGATGCCACATATGAAGCAGTTGGACTCCATGTCCTCCTTGACGGACTCCAGCTGATCACGGAGTTCTCCGAACGCGTCGATGATCAAACCTGCAACGGGAATAAGTTAGTGTGGTCCTTCGAGCCGGATAGTGTTGTGGGATGTCATTTGGATTACAAAGGGAGGTTCTAAATAAAGTAAAGTAAAAGTATTTTATTTGCCAGCAAAAAATTTACAGTCTGTTTATCTAGCGGCTGCTGCACTAAGCTGTGCTTGTGTCGCGGCAGCCTTAAGTAACACAGGTTAACAATGTTGATAAAATTTTGTGAGGATTTTTAGGAGGAGTTATAGAGAATATAGTGAGGAGTTTCATAGTAAAAGTAGGTATTTTATTTACTTTGCATTTCAGAGGTCTTATAAACGACGTTTTTGGCTAGTGTTACAAGATGTTAAAAAGCAACGAAGGAATCATTTAATACTTCTTTCGGAAGTAATTTACTGGCAGTCGTTAAATGAATGAAAAATATTTTATTGACACTTAGTACGACTGTTACAAGTAGTTGAGGAATTCCTCTCTTTAAGTTTAAGTAACCTGTATTGAGAGGAATCCACTCTTTCGTCACATCCATAGATGTTCTAAACTTACATTATGAAAATATTACCCACTTAATAACAAACACATAACACAAAAATAAAAAAGGTTTACATTACCGAGGTTCGGGATAACACAAACGAAAATATCTAAACACTTTACGAAACACCGCCGTCGTTAGTTAACAAATAAAGATCCCCCTACAAACAATTTAGTAATTTACTACCTATTTTTGCTACTTGCGATAGTGGTAATAACATAACCGCTCTGCCCTATCTTAAAATGATAGCATTACGTCGCGTCGCTTCATGTCGCTCACCTAGGACAACGGGCTATTGAAATAATTTGGTTCCTTGTCCACTCACCCTGCAAGATGGACAGCAGGATAACGATAACGAAGAAGAAGAAGGGTATATCAAATTATAATGTTACAAAGATGTTTCAGAGACCGAACACGAGGTAGTTTTTAGGACCTCTCGCGACCCCCTTATAGAGGCTTAGTGACTCCCCTGGCGGTCGCGAGGTTGAAAAAACTGGGATCATCATTTCAGCCATATGACGTCCAATGCTGAACATAGGACTCCCCCAATGTTTTCCATGTTGATCGATTGGTAGCGACCTGCNCGACCTGTGTCCAGCGCCTTCCTGCTACTTTTATGATGTCAGTTCATCTTGTGGGTAGACGTCCCACACTGCGTTTTCCGGTACGTGGCCTCCACTCTAGAACCTTGCTGCCCCATCGGGCGTCAGTTCTACGTACTATGTGTCCTGCCCATTGGCACTTCAGCCACAGAATAATAATAAGTACTACGTACAGAAGTTTTACTTCGCGAAGGTATTTAAAAAAATGTATGCTCAATGTCATTAACAATATGGTGTAATTTAGCCTGTCTCAAGAGTCAAGCACCATTTTGTTGACAAACGTCAGTGACCGGCACTGCGCCGAAGCTATAGGGCTGACTTCGGTAAAATGATGTGACGTGAGGTGCCAAACTGCGGAAAATGGCGGAGGAAATACATGATTTAGCATGAATTATCATGAATAATATTAACTACTTATTTACCTCTCAGTGTCTTGAGGCAACTTAAAAAAGTGCATTCTGTGTTTTTATTATTATTTAGGCAGTTAAATACTGCACAGTATTTAGTACGCCATTTTCTTTATTTTCTTCCATCATACACAAGAATACGCGAGTCAATGTTCGCTCGTATGTGAGGCCTTGTCGAATAGTATCCTGTAGGTGGGCCATCGTGCGTGTTTTGTTTTCGATGTAAACTCGCGGAGATGAACAGGCCTGCTTCAGCTTGCTAATCTGGAATAAAGTGATGAAATATGTCCTTATCCACTCACCCTGCAAGATGGCCAGCAGGATGACGATGATGAAGAAGAAGAAGGATATGTCAAAGATGATGCGGTAGACTTCCGAGTCGTCTCCGTCCGGCGGCTCGAGCTCGTCGCCGATGCCGCCGCCGGCGCGCACGCCTTTGTATAAGTTGAACACGAAGCACTGCGGGGAAACCGAATTATCGATCAATATCAAGTAGAATAAGACATGAAAATCAATCAAATCGGAAATAATTCCTACAAAAGGTTTTAGTACTTTAATGGCTTCATTAGTTGCCCATAAAGACTCTCCTAGGTTTTCGACTTCGACGGAGTTGTGCTTAAGTGGTGGGGGCCCCCGAAAGGGGCGCTTTTTCGGTTTTCCGTTTATACCGCGTAAAGGACTTACCCTATCGAAAAGTGGTCTACCTGACGGTTGAAGGGAATTTAATCCTGCATTAAATAAGACCAAATTCATATGTTTTGAACAAACCGTTTTCATGCAAATGTTCGGCAAAGTAGAAAATATGTGTATAATTAATGACCCTCTCCACGTCCACTGGCTTGTTACCTGCAGGCTTCCAAGTCTTGAAAAGGAGCGCCTCAACCAGTGTAACCCTATCAAGGCTTACGAGCTGGATGCGCCTATCCTTGTTCGTCCCAGCCGTTCCTTAACTGCGGTTGCTGCACCTCTTTCTGGCACTCACCTGAACGATTCTGTGTTACCTACTGTGGCTCCCCGTCTTCCTTGTATCCTCCTGCACGACTACGTTGCCTAGCCGTATGCCTGGTCTAAGGTTCGATGCCAAAAATCAACAACAACAAGTTCATATTAAAACGCTGAAGAGTTTTTTGTTTGTTTGTTTGAACGCGCTAATATCAAGAATTACTAATGAATTACTACTAGAAGAATTACGAATTTGATTGAAAAAATATTGTTGTGTTGAATGGCTCATAAATTGAGGAAGGCTATATGATATATACAATCACTCTACGACTAATAGAGGCGAAGCAGTAAAGAAAAATGTTGCAAGCACGGAAAATAGTATTTAAACTATTTTCATGCGTACGAAGTTGATTTTGTGGCATCGAACCTTGGACCAGGCATATGGCTAAGCAATGCAATCGTACAGGAGGGTACAAGGAAGAGGGGCAGCCACATTAGGTAACACACAGTCGTTCAGGAGAGTGCCAGGAAGAGGTGCAGCAACTGCAGTTAAGGAACGGCTGGGACGAACAAGGATACGCGAATCCAACTTGTGAGCCTTGACAGGGATACGCTGGTTAAGGCGACCCTTTACAAGGCTTGGGAGCCTACGGGTGACGAGCTATTGGACGTGGAGAGGGTCATTAATTATACACATATTTTCTACTTTGACGAACATTTGCACGAGAACGGTTTGTTCAAAACATATGAATTTGGTCTTATTTAATGCAGGATTAAATGCCCTTCAACCGTCAGGAAGACCACTTTTCGATAGGGTAAGTCCTTTACGCGGTATAACCGGAAAACCTAAAAAGCGCCCCTTTCGGGGGCCCCCACCACTTAAGCACAACTCCGTCGAAGTCGAAAACCTAGGAGAGTCTTAATGGGCAACCAAAGAAGCCATTAAAGCAATAAATTTTTTTGTAGGAATTATTTCCGATTTAAAAGCTAATTCTACTGGCCTATATGACATTAACTGAAAAAAATATGATGAATACAAATCGATTTTTCTCTAGTCAATCTATATTTATAAAAGCGAATGGTCACTGATTGACTCGACTCACTCACTTATCACGAAATCTCAGAAACTACAAGTACTAGGACTCTCAAATTTTGCATGGGGGTTCCTTTTAGAACGAAGGTGCTCACTAAGATGGGATTTGGAAAAATTCAACCCCTGAGGGGGTAAAACGGGGTCCACGCGTACGAAGTCGCGAGCAGCCGCTAGTCGACTATAAATGAGGTCACTATAGCAATCAATCACAACCTTAGCGAGCAGTATCTCAGTTCAAGGCCACATGTCATTAGATGTCTATAGTTCGGTCGCCGAGTACGTAAAATTTCGTCCAATGACCCCAAGCTACCTATCCTTATCGCTCGCGCGTTATTATAATATTGCTGTCGCGCTCGCACACTCACTGCTGCCGCCCGTTGCACAGTCGCGACAGCAATATAATTACGCGCGAGCGATAAGGAAAGGTAGCTTGGGGTCATTGGACGAAATTCTACGTGCTCGGCGACCAGACTTTTAATTTTAAATCTTTAAAAAATGTTTCAACAAGGCGTCATTCTGACTTACCGTGAGCATGTCATGGCAGTTCTTGTTGACCTCGTCATCTTCCTCTTGAACGTAGAACTTGCGGAAGAAGTTGAAGGCGATCACCGTGTAGATGTATACTATGATCGTCAGCAGCATCACCGTCAGTACCAGCTGGGGAAGAAGAAGGTAGTAGTTTGTTACAATTAGAAGATGCAATGTTTATTTAGTGGTTGCGCATTTTGTTTGTTACAGTTAGAAGAAGAGGTGGGTACAGGGTGGGAACGATAATTTTGTTCGAATTGACGTCCTCCATGTATGGACCTAATTGATACCGTTTGATAGAGCTCACGAAGAACCTTCAGGATCAGTAATAAATTTTCGATATCTTGTATAGTTTTGAAATAATTCAGTCAGGATCACTTGTCGTTTCCACCCTTGCGCAACGAGAGTTATGGTGATCAAGAAAAGCAATCTAACGACTAAATGTCAAGTGGCTAAAATCGGAACTAATAACCCAGTATTGACAGTAACGTCCTCCTTTCAATATCATATCTGGTACACTTCAGTGTTGTCCAATATCTGCATACGCTCGTAGCACTGTCGTCTTGCGTATTCACACTGAGTGTTTTCTGTCTCGCTTACATATATTTAGCGAGAGCGAGGTAGCTAGTTCTTCAATAATGGGTGCCTTCAGCGGAAAATAGAAATTGTAAGCGCTTAAAAACAAAATGGCGATCGTTACGGCAACTGCCGAAAGCTTTCGGCTGTTTTCAAAGAGGACACGTTTGTCTAACTTCAATAGTGACGTGCTACATTAATTTTTTAGCAGTGATGACAGAGCTAACCGTTAGCGATCGTCATTTTGTTTATAAGTCAAATAAATTCAGCGTGAGTACTTATTCGCCTCAACTTTCGCTGCGCGACCAGTAAATAAACATTTTAATGAGTACTTCTCAAAAAAAATGTACATTTTGAAAAAAAAAAGTGTGCTTTGAAACAGTTCAAAAGTTTTATATTTATAAATCATCACACAAAAAACCACACACACAATTTTGAAGGATGAATATTAATCTTTAAGGTAACGAAGAATTATAACTATAATCCTACTTATTACCAAATATTTAGATATTTTAAAAATAGTCCTTTCATACAAAAACCTGTTTGCCACCCTACCTTTTTCATGTGTTTTTGTTTCATAAAATGCGATACGTAACTAAATTATTGTAAATTTCTTTATATTATCGTTCTACAGTAATCGCAGTTTCTGTATCAAATTGATTTTCTATGGGGTGTCATAATGAATTGGCAATTTAAAGCAAAAAAACAAAATGAGTCGCTCTCATTTACTATTTCGTTATTTACTCTTTAGTTACGATTTATTTCTACTTTCCCATGGTTTCTGAACAATTCCGTATTTATTTTACACGGACAACAATAGCTGCACTCTGAATGGCTGTTGGCCTGACGTCTCCGCCATAACATCTATCGCGAAAATTAGTGAAAACGTGTGTGTTTTGTGGGATTACTTTTTCGTAACAGGCAGTAAAATCAGCGATTTTATATAGAACGGTAAGTCTTCATTTAACCATTTTTTGTAATACGTGTGGTACGAACATTTAGTAAGCTTTTATATTTGCTGTAACAAATTTTATCAAAAAAATACTTGTTTCTGATCTCATTTTGTCTAATATTTCGTTACGTTTTTTGCGAATTTCGTTACGTTACGAAAAAGTACAACATAATGCTGAGTGTATACTGTTATTACCTGACTAAGCATAGTAATATTCACTACTTAATTAATTTCAAAAAATATAGAGCGTTAATAACAAAAGGATTGGATACTATCTGCTTTACAGAAGTGCCACCAGCAAAAAATTATCAAATCATTTAGATTACGTTTTTATGTGATTACTTCTTTTGTTTTTTTAGGAATGCCGCCAAAAACCAATGCCGAAAGGCAAAAAGCTTACAGAGAACGACTCAAAATGGATAAACATGATGGAACAAAAATAATTTTATTAAAATAGTATGAATGATTACTCCCTTATTTTATTTCTAACCCCTTAATATAACCCCGTATTTTGGTGCATACTTACAAATATTTCGAATTGAATAAATGAAGAGCATTCACAATATTTCGCCAATGTATAACAAGCCTTATGGCCTTACTATTTCGTTACTACCGTTTCGTTACGTACATTTTTTTTGAGAAATACTCTAATAAAGGTTTCAAATAAAGATTATTTATTATTATTATTATTTCTTTATTTCTAAATAATCCCATACCTGTTTCCCGTTATGCGTGACAGACTGCAAGATGGTCCTCAGGGTCTTAAACCCTACCGCCACGTCTAACAGATGCGCAGCAAAGAAGAAGTTGTTGAAGTTGCCCATCACGGAGAAAGAGAAGTACCATAGAGAATACAGGAACGAATTGTCGGTGATTGTCACGCCGGCTTTCCACACTTGGTAGCGCCAGTCGATGTTCATTATGCTGGAAAAGTCATAGGAATTACTTATCTTCTGCCAATACACTTATTCATGTGATAATCTATTTATAAAAGCGAAAGGTCACTGATTGACTGACTCACTCATCACGAAATCTCAGAAACTACAAAGCTACGAGTCTCAAATTTTGCATGGGGGTTCCTTTTAGAACGTAGGTGCTCACTAAGAGCGGATTTTACGAAACGGGACCCACGCGTATGAAGTCGCGGGCGGTCGCTAGTACTATATATTTTTTGTATCATCTCACCATTTATCTACCAATGCTTCGGGAAAATCTCTAGTTTTAATCTATCCATCCTTTGGGGTTCGTCTTTGAACATAAGCCTCCTCTTCAACCTTCCACTATAATAATAATGGTTACTAGAGTAAAAATGGTTTATTTGGACGAATAAACCATTTTCAAGCCTTCCACCGACTTTTGTCCCCGGCCACTTGCATTCCGTTCGCCTATTAGTCCAGTCAATGAATGCCTTAACGACGGTGTAGAGAGAAATCCGTGGAACACAATTTCTGACCTCGGGACTTTATTTAGCCTAGTTAGGAGGTGAACATAGCAAAAGTCTAAGCCCTTAGCCCTTGAGCCGGCGGGAAGAGGGGGGTTTAAAGGTACCACTTTTCGGTTTTTCGCTTAATCCTCGGAAACTATGCGTCCTAGTGGCATGACTACTATGAACCAAAAAAAGCTTATTCAATTTGCTACAGGTGAGACCGTCAATTTTTTCTATATCTTGTATAGTTTTTGCGGCATCTGCTCTAGAAGGTCTGTAAAATTGGAAATTTTATTGTTGTCTTACATGTTCCTTTCAGGAGAAAATCGACTAAATCAACATTGAGCAAACACTATAGACATGCGGGAGCATGTTAAGCCTAGTTACATGGAGGGGACTGCACCGTGCGTATATTTAGACGAACCAATTAGAGCTACTTTTGACTGCTCATCATTCAAAAACTACTGTGCATTAACACTTCAAATTTGGCTCATCTATTGATACTTGCAAGATGTACATCAGCTTCAAATTTCATAAATATACCTCAAACGGTTATTTAGGTATTGACGTTCAAAAATCGATATTTAGAGCACTACTATCTATCTATCACATGTGAAATGTTAAAATTTACTGGTTTTTTATTTGTTCCTTTGTATTTACATAACTACCTTTCTGGATGCCAAATTTGAACCTTCGAGGTCATCTGGAAGTGGTTAGAATTTGGTCTATAGGTCAGACATGTAGATTTTTGGACGTCAATATCTAAAGAACCGTTTGAGGTATATTTATGAAATTTGAAACTGATGTATATCTTGTAAGTCTCAACACATGAGCCAAATTTGAAGTGTTAATGCCCAGTAGTTTTTGAGTGACGAGGATTCAAAAGTGGCTCAAAGTGATTCGTCTAAATATACGCACGGTGTAGTCCCTTCGCTGGAACTAGGCTTAACATGCTCCCGCATGTCTAGAATGATTGCTCAATGTTGATTTAGTCGATTTTCTCCTGATGGGAACATGTAAGACAAAAATAAAATTTCCAATATTACAGACCTTCTAGAGCAGATTCCGCGAAAACTATACAATTTATAGAAAAACTTGTCCATCTCATCTGTAGCAAATTGAATATGCTTTTTTTGGTTCAAAGTAGTCATGTCACTAGGACGCATAGTTTCCGAGGATTAAGCGAAAAACCGAAAAGTGGCACCTTTAAACCCCCCTCTCCCCGCCGGCTCAAGGGCTAAGGGCGGGGACTTTTGCTATGTTCACCTCCTAACTAGTCTAAATAAAGTCCTGAAGTCAGAAATAGTGTTCTACAGTTTTCCATCTATAATGCTTTATTGACTGGACTATATTGCCGGATGTCATCTGTCCATCTTTATTTATTTATTTACTAATTTTACAAGCTTGCAGATTATTAGCTTACAGATCAATTTGAAGTGCTCACAATGTCAATTTTTAATTTTACAAGAAATTCGTTGTTGTTCGTTCGTTGAACAGAAGGCCGTTAGGACAGAAAAGTTTTCTGGACTACAGACCGGAAGACGTAGTGTAGACTTGGTGGACCGACGATTGAAGGTTGCGGGAGGTGCCTGGATGCGAGCAGCGCAGAACCTTGAGGCCTACCTTTGTCCATAGCTGAAGTCTTTCGCTAGCAACCGGTTCTGGAAATCATTGTAACCTAAGTTCAACAGTGGACGCCCTGTGGCTGAGGTGATAATGATACTCACTAGTGGATCAATCCCTTGCTGCCTTCTTCCTCCTGGGCGGAGAAAGATGTCTTCTCCATGCCAAGCATGTTGGAGATGGAATCAAAGTCGTAAGTTTCCGAGTACTTGGCGCGAACTTTCTTCTTCACGAATTTGTCCCAGTAGTTCACGGGGAAGGATCTGGAAGGAAAATAAAAATAGTAACATGGTGTGATTTTCACATATCTAAAGCGATTTAGTATTTTTTAGCATTAAAGTACCTACAGATACCTACACATGCTCCTTACTAGAACGAAAGCATGCCACTATTGATGCTACTACTAAAAAAATAATCATACTTATTTCAAGTTGTTCGAAAACGTTTGTTTTAAGCATGCTAATAAGCCTATGGAATAAGGTCAAAATGGTTTATGGATAGAATATTAATACTTTTTATGTCTATCAGGCACTTACAAACAACTGCACGCAGGAAGATTTAATGAATGCTGCTGACAACGCCACTCTTATAGCAGAGTTTTGGTCTGACACTGTGTAGGTTTGTTGTCGATATGACAAGAACTAACAATATGAAGTAGAAGAAGGCGCTTACTTGGCAGATATGACGAGCCTGTCCCAGTGGCTTTTCAGGTCATCGTCTTCCGGTTGTTCCGCGATGTAGAGGCCGTCGAACTCTAGTTTACGAGCGATCTCCTTTTCACGTTTGAAGATGGCTAGAGGCACCTGGAATTCAACATGTTGATTTATAGATAAACTAGCTTTTGCCCGCGGCTTCACCCGCGTGAAATTTAGTTTTTCACAGATCGTTCTAAATTATAGCCCATATGTTATTCTGGGTTATGAACAATAATACTGTAAAGTTTCATCAAAATTCGTTCAGTAGTTTTTGCGTGAAAGAGTAACAAACATCCAGACATCCAGACTTTCGCATTTATAATATTATAGATAGATATAGATAAATAGATATACAACGGTATTTCATAATTACAAAAACTTTAATGGTTGACTATGGTCCGGTTTCTGACTTGAGTATGAACATTGGAAACTTGCTCAAGCTAAAAATATCAGTTCAGAAACCGTAAAAACTTCGTATAGGTAGGCATTTTCTCACTAATATCGCATTAAAGTTGGCACAAGATTAATCCGCAACGAATTGAGTCAGAAAAATATAGCAGTTTGAAAATATGATTTCGACAACCGTTGCGCTGCGGGATACAGATAAAAAGGACAATGACCAAAAGTGGTCCAAATGTCTACCACTAATAAGACCTATATTGGCTTATATTCCATTTAATAGAGATTAACTTTCAGTATGGGACGAAAAAAAAATAAGCTGTCAGTAAAAAGTTATGACCGTATGAAAAATTGTAGTAGTTTACGCGCTAATCTCAGGAACTACTAGTCCGATTTGAAAAATTATTTCTGTTATTGATAGCCCATTTATCAAGGATGGTTTTAGGTTATATAACATCACCCTACAACCAATAGGGGCGGAGCAGCGACCACCCGACCATAATTCCAATATTGATGTCTTTCTTCTGAGCTAATTTTTTTTCTTTTAGCGAGAATCTAACACGACACACTAAGCGACATGACATAACATGCATAGATTAATCCAAAATGTGCGATGGATAGAATGATATCAAGAACATTTTTCGGATGAAAAGGTAAAAAACATGACTTTTCATTCACTCATAACTTTTTACTGACAGCATATTTTTGATTGCGGTTTGGTTATAATGAATCAGTATTTAGTAGACTATTTTACTAGGTAGGTCTCGTTAGTGGTGGACATTTGGACCACACTCCATACATTTTTGGTCATAGTCCTTTAAAGAAATGAAGGGTTTACTCTTCTAAGAATGTGATCTCACCTTAAGATGGTAGTACCCGATAAGTATGGCCAGAGACACGATAGAGTGCAGCACGGCGGCCATATTGATGACGTGCACCATGTAGAAGAAGTCCTCGTCTATGTGCACCACTTCCAATGCATCTTCGTCCTCGCCCGATTCGCCGCTGCCTCCTGTAAAAATGAAGGTATACGTTATTTACATATGAATAAAGGTTTAAAGATTATTTTATTAACAAAAACATCACTAAGGCTGAGTTGCACCACCTAACTTTAGTCGATACTATAACGATAACCTGTTTTTTTTTGTATCGAGTTTGACAGATTGTTTAAAAACATAATAAAAAGTTTTTATTAAATACGAAATTAGGATGACAAAAAAAATATGTAGTGTTTTAGTATTTTTAATTTATTGAATTAATTGAAAATTGAATTCTCGCTCAAGATCAAGAAACATTATTTTCCCGAAAAAATGCTCTAAATAAAAATAAAACTCAAAACAAAATAATATCAAAAGGATAAAAAACAGACAATTATAAAAGAAGATTGGTCCACCTATCGGTTCCCAACAAAAGTGAAGACGCGACAACACATTAATCACACTGTAGCTAGTTGTATCCAGTTGTAATAAACTCTGTCTTGCAAAAACAATCTGTATTCTTATGTGCTATACTTACCATCTCCACTGCCCGAGCCTTGCCCAGAGCCAGAACCTCCGATGATGTCGCCAAGTCCAGATCCTTCGCCTTCCTCAGAGTCCAAAGCTGACACCTGAAATTATATTAAGTATTAAATTCAAACTTTACTTAAGCCTGACAATGGCCATCAAACTTGCCATTTTAAAGTTAAAATCTCTGGAATTTACAGTTTTCTTTATCAAAATAATCATTAATAGGACATAATTTAAAAAAAGATTAAGCCTTTTTTCAAGGCTACAAATACAAATGAGGAATATTCCCGCTAGCTAAATATCATCATCATCATTTCAGCCATAGGACGTCCACTGCTGAACATAGGCCTCCCCCAATGTTTTCCAATTTTCCATGTTGATCGATTGGTAGCGGCTTGCGTCCAGCGCTTCCCTGCTACCTTTATGATGTCGCTAAGCTAAATATCACATCCTCTAAACCCCGGTTCAACCCATTTTACAACACGGCTTGTTTTTTTGACAGTTAAAGTAGCAAAATATTGCTTTTTCTATTTATGAAATTTTTTCATAAGGAGCTTTTTCGACATGGATAGCGATAACCCTCAAATCGCTAATTGACAACGAAACCTTCGGACCAATTGCCTTCAGTTTGCATTTTACCAATCAAAAATCAAAATCAAAAGTATTTATTCAGTTTAGACCACAAGTGGCACTTATGAAAGTCAAAATATTATTATACCAAGGACCTACTAACCTAAACCTAAACTAAACCTATCGGACAAGTAATGGTTCTAATGTTCAATGTAAGTTTCTATTTCGTTTTCAATTTAGATCCTCCACTTAGCTACCAGCTCACCTTATAGAACAGCAACACGAAGTTGATGCAGAAAGCCAACACCAGCGCCACATACTTCAGGTTGTAGAAGTTTCGGGCTAAGAAAGAGACCGCGCGCCGCGTGTACTGGGATAAGTCCACTTGCGCGAGAGCAGACGGCGCGGGCACTTGCACGGCCTGAAATATAATCATAATCACAATCACAATCATAGTCATGATCACAATCATAATCACGATCATGATCACAATCATAATCATAATCATAATCACTTTTGTCGATTGTTTTGTCGCTTAAAACGGCCTCTACGTGTTGGATCTGTATCCCCACGCAAGCCTTATAATGGACCAGGCCACTTTTGACCCGTAAGCTCCAAAGCGTACAATCATAATCATGATCATGATCACAATCATAATCATCATTATAGTCATCAATATCATCTCTAGTCATATCACTTGCAAATCGCACTAAACCATAATTTAAAAATGGAAGAAAAAATAGTAATAATACATGTTTACATTTGAACAATTTATATTGCCATTTTCAGATCAGATATAAATGTGCGTGAATAGTATTTTTGTGGATAGTGGTGTTATATTTTGCATATTTTTAAAACGATATAACATCTAACGAACATTTGTAGCTTGAGTTTCTAAAGAATGTGCAAAATAAATGAGAAATTACTCGTAAGTACTGATTGGCATGAAAATTTACCTTTTTCCTTGTAAATGACCGCTGCATGAAAATATGATAAAATACCAAATGACTAAAGCTTTATTAGCAATGAATCTATAGATATTTCTAAACTCTATAAATCTATCTGGGCATTGTGAAAATGATAACGGTAAGCTTACAAGCATATTGCTAAACTATTAAGTCATGTATTTATACAATAGATGGCGCTGTATGAACATAATTACACACGTGTGTGTGATGTGAGATTAATCATCTTACATGTACAGTAGGATTATTTTCATTATTGTGTTGTACACTTTGCAAAAATTATTGGAACAAAAATACCAATACTACCACAGAATAATAATATGTACTACGTACAGAAGTTTTACTTCGCGAAGGTAATTAAAAAAATGTATGCTCAATGTCATTAACAATAAGGTGTAATTTAGCCTGTCTCAAGAGTCAAGCACCATTTTGTTGACAAACGTCAGTGATCGGCACTGCGCCGAAGCTATAGGGCTGACTTCGGTAAAATGATGTGACGTGAGGTGCCAAACTGCGGAAAATGGAGGAGGAAATATATGATTTAGCATTNTTCATCTCTAATCATGATCATAATCACTTTTGTCGATTGATTTGTCGCTTAAAACGGCCTCTACGTGTTGGATCTGTATCCCCACGCAAGCCTTATAATGGACCAGGCCACTTTTGACCCGTAAGCTCCAAAGCGTACAATCATAATCATAATCATGATCACAATCATAATCATGATCAAAATCACAATCATAATCACAATCATAACCATAATCATGATCACAATCACAATCATAGTCATGATCACAATCATAATCATGATCATAATCATAATCACTTTTGTCGATTGTTTTGTCGCTTAAAACGGCCTCTACGTGTTGGATCTGTATCCCCACGCAAGCCCTATAAAGGATCGGGCCACTTTTGACCCGTGAGCTCCAAAGCGTACAATCATAATCATAATCATGATCACAATCATAATCATGATTACAATCATAATCATCATTATAGTCATCAATATCATATCTAGTCTTATCACTTGCAAATCGCACTAAACCATAATTGAAAAATGGAAGAAAAAATAAGAAGGGAATTTGAACAATTTATAATGCCATTTTCAGATGACATATAAATGTGAGTGGATAGTATTTTTGTGGATAGTGGTGTTTTATTTTGCATATTTTTAAAACGACATAACATCTAACGAACATTTGTAGCTTGAGTTTCTAAAGAATGTGCAAAATAAATGAGAAATTACTCGTAAGTACTGATGAACACATGAAAATTTACCTTTTTCCTTGTAAATGAGCGCTGCATGAAAATAATGATAAATACAAAATAACTAAAGCTTTATTAGCAATGAATCTAGATATTTCTAAATTCTATAAATATCTGGGCATTGTGAAAATGATAACGGTAAGCTTACAAGCATATTGCTAAACTATTAAGTCATGTATTTATACAATAGATGGCGCTGTATGAACATAATTACACACTTGTGTGTGATGTGAGACTAATCATCTTACACGTACAGTAGGATTATTTTCATTAATGTGTTGTACACTTTGCAAATTTTATGAATTGTTATTATGAATTTTAATGTATTATTGACATTCTTACTTGACATATAATTTACATGCCAATATCTCGGTAACACATGTTGTATCACCTGTTAAAACTGTAAGACCAAATCATGTTGCTCTGTAATATGTTTTCACACATGTTTATGTAATTAAATATCTTTATCTTTATTGGAACTTCATGAACAAAAAATATCAATATTACTAGCTTTATTGTATCCAAAATATCATATATCTATTTTTTTAAGTCCGGCCTACGGCACTTCAACGTTTACATTGTAGCACTATGCAGTTGTGACAGCAGTGATTTTGACATTAAAGTTCAACGTGTTGTATACCAACAAATATGCAATAAGTTACCTTCTTGCTTTCCGCTTCTATGGCTGACATAGCGGCCTGTTGAACTGCTTGCGCTTCCATTCTTTCTTGTGCTTGCTTCTTCGCTTGCTCGCCTCTGTTTAACAAATTAAAATTAACATTCTCAGTATGTTTTAAAAAAAGAGAGACACCTGACGAATGTCTAAGGGCTATATTTCACCGGGACACCATGGCGGCGCCACCAGTCGCCGCTACCAACAAAATGTATGCAGCTTTGCGCAACCAAACGGACACCAGGTGAGTAACTCTTATTGGAGCTGTACATTTTGTTGGTAGCCGGCGACTGGTTGCGCCGCCATGGTGTCCCGGTGAAATATAGCCCTAAAAGGACATGAAAGTATTGAATCCACGAACAAGATGAGATAGAAATAAATGGCGGCGCATGATTGGGAAAGCCGACTCAGTGACGGGATGAATCGAGACAGAAGAAGAAGAAGTATGTTTTAAAGTAGTGTTTGTTGTGGCGGTTCTTCTTAGTATTTCCCAAATGTTTTATTCCAAGCGAAACTTCAATGCACGAAAAGTACAGTACACACAAAGACAACATTATTAAAGACGATTTTTAAGCATTAACTAACAGCTAACTGCGCACCACGCAGAAATGCGACATTCCCTCAGACTCCCCCGCGTCCGTACCAGAGCGTCGATGTGACGTTACTTTTTTACACACATAATAATACAAATTAGTTACACACGCGTACACAGTGTTTTAAAGTGACTTTTAGTACGGAAATGTTATCTTAAAATAGTGTTCAACATGCGTGTAAAGGTGCAAGTTCGTAGCTGACTCCGCACAGCAATAGCAGACGACGTCGCCGCGACACATTATTTTCTATTCTTAATTATATAAAATTCTATTAAATGGATTTTATTTCATAGAAATACGTATATAGAAGCCAGTATAGTGTCGTGACGATATGTCGCCTGCTGCTACTGTGTGCACCTAAACTTTTTATCAGTATGGAGGTTTTTTAACCGCCTCTGTGGTCTAGTGGTTAGACCACCTGCTTCAGACGCAGAGGTCCGAGGGTTCGATTCCCAGTGGGGGCAGATTTTTCTGTTCGGTTTGGTTGGTGGTAGGGCTTGTTCTAAGTCCGCCTGGCTAGCTACCACCATCTTACCTAAGTCTGTCGCCATAACAACAATGTTAACAGCATTGTTGTGTTCCGGCAGTTAGAGGTAAGATAGCCAGTTCCTCCGTGGTTGAGGATTCCGGGTGAAGCTCGCTTCAACCTTCGGCCTGATCGTCACTTACCATCAGGTGAGATACAGGCCAAGAGCTTCCTCGTTGTGGATAAAAAAAAAAGGTAAGAAGATATGAGGCAGGTATAAAAAAGGTGACAAAAGACGGAAAGATAATAAGTATCTCACCCCAACAGATCGATCAGTGATGGAGGCCTCTGCTCTTCCGTGTGCTCGGCTCCTTCGTCTAAAGACGCGTCGGCTTCTTCACCAGATGATGGGGATGATGTGCTTGGAGACTCGTGCGGTTTCACTTGTATTCTGTCAACGTAAGCGTAGCGTTAACGTAACGTTGGGAAAACAGTACTAAAGATAGCTGGTATTTTAATTCAAATTCTTGAAGCATTCAGGTTAGATCCTGATTTGATTACATTTTTCAAGAATTCTTCAAGAATACTATAATTATGCTTCAAAAATTCACAAACATTACTACTAGGTCTCACAGTGCGCGTGGACGCACAAGGTCACTCAAAACAATCACAGAGCTCTATTCAACGCTGTGCGTTCGATTTGCTGCTTCACTTAAGCAAGCATCGTTTGTGAATCGGGCGTTAGTCTCCACTGTAGAAGCACACCCTCTGTAGTTAACCAAACCAAACTCTGTAGTTAACCAAAGGCAAATGGAGGATTTGGCCTGCACTCCCCATGTTGTCCAGACTGCCAATATTTGTCGGCTTTTAACACATTCACAAAATTCAAGAAAAGATTCAACTAAACCTTTAGGCTGAGTTGCAAACTTACATTAATCGTAACTACGAGTATAAACATAACTGGTGTTTTGTATGGAGTTTCACAAACTTTTGACGTTTGTTATACATAAAGTAAGTTAAGTATAAGTATAGTATATCCCTTGTCCAGTGTCTACGAATACCTTACATCGTACATAATACATACTTAAATATAAAATCATTGTCATCACACTTCAATGACTGTAATAATATGTATACTTCCAGAATTCTTACTTAGAGTACCAAATACTTATCTTTGTGTTGAGCAGCTATTCTGGTTCGATCTATGAAGTCTCATATTACTACGACCGGTACCGATCTATTGTCGCTGTTTTCCTTAGGCCCAGAACAGACGGTGAAATGCAACTGCAACGAAACTGCAACTGCTAGTTACTTTTAAGTTGCATCTAAGTTACTGCCATAGCGTCCGTTGAGAGCCCACACATGACGCGACCAGTTTGAAACTTTCAGTTTCAGTTTCATTCATCAGAATCATCACAAAGTTGCAGTTTCGTTGCAGTTGCGTTTCACCGTCTGTTCTGGGCCTTACAGTTCGCCTCCGAGTCCTACATCAATTAGGTAGTGAGTGCAGTATCTTTTGGGGGGCGATATGTTTTACATCTTGTGGGCTTAGGATATTGTGTTTGCCCAGGTGTAAGCGAGTGTACCAAATACTCACTGGCCATTGTCCTCTTTAGTGATATCCAAACCGAAGGCCTGCACTTGCATCTGTCCAGTGTCATCGGCCGGCGGCAACGCTGGCAGGTGTCGTGATGGACCTGGATTATTCACAAAATTAAAATTAATATCCCACCAAATTCTTTCGGATTTTAGTTGAGACCACCGCTGGTGTTTCTTTTTCACTTTATTTTACAATAAGTGTAGATGTATGTTCAATAATGTGTTGACATGACTTGTTAAAAGCTAAAAACTGGAGAAACCGTGATCGAAGCTTAATGTATATTTTTAATGTTTGATAGGATATACTCGTACTCTATTTTCCTTTTCGAATAAAAGAGGGAATATGTAACGTCGCTAATCAAAAATTTAAGGGCTAAGTAGTAANAAAAAATTAATATAAAAGTAGCCGCCTGGCATGGAACGTGTTATGGGGGCTGAAAATATAGGAAATGACCCATTCTATACGCCAAATAATTTTGGCACACGATGCGCCAAACACCCTGTATAAGATGCTAAACAAAGTTTATGTGGTTTAAGCACTTCAAAAGGGATGATATTTTAACCGCAATTAAACTTTTAACAAAAGATTCATTTATGGTTTAAAGAAACTTATTACTAATATAATATGTTTANTTGTGGATAAAAAAAAAAGGTAAGAAGATATGAGGCAGGTATAAAAAAGGTGACAAAAGACGGAAAGATAATAAGTATCTCACCCCAACAGATCGATCAGTGATGGAGGCCTCTGCTCTTCCGTGTGCTCGGCTCCTTCGTCTAAAGACGCGTCGGCTTCTTCACCAGATGATGGGGATGATGTGCTTGGAGACTCGTGCGGTTTCACTTGTATTCTGTCAACGTAAGCGTAGCGTTAACGTAACGTTGGGAAAACAGTACTAAAGATAGCTGGTATTTTAATTCAAATTCTTGAAGCATTCAGGTTAGATCCTGATTTGATTACATTTTTCAAGAATTCTTCAAGAATACTATAATTATGCTTCAAAAATTCACAAACATTACTACTAGGTCTCACAGTGCGCGTGGACGCACAAGGTCACTCAAAACAATCACAGAGCTCTATTCAACGCTGTGCGTTCGATTTGCTGCTTCACTTAAGCAAGCATCGTTTGTGAATCGGGCGTTAGTCTCCACTGTAGAAGCACACCCTCTGTAGTTAACCAAACCAAACTCTGTAGTTAACCAAAGGCAAATGGAGGATTTGGCCTGCACTCCCCATGTTGTCCAGACTGCCAATATTTGTCGGCTTTTAACACATTCACAAAATTCAAGAAAAGATTCAACTAAACCTTTAGGCTGAGTTGCAAACTTACATTAATCGTAACTACGAGTATAAACATAACTGGTGTTTTGTATGGAGTTTCACAAACTTTTGACGTTTGTTATACATAAAGTAAGTTAAGTATAAGTATAGTATATCCCTTGTCCAGTGTCTACGAATACCTTACATCGTACATAATACATACTTAAATATAAAATCATTGTCATCACACTTCAATGACTGTAATAATATGTATACTTCCAGAATTCTTACTTAGAGTACCAAATACTTATCTTTGTGTTGAGCAGCTATTCTGGTTCGATCTATGAAGTCTCATATTACTACGACCGGTACCGATCTATTGTCGCTGTTTTCCTTAGGCCCAGAACAGACGGTGAAATGCAACTGCAACGAAACTGCAACTGCTAGTTACTTTTAAGTTGCATCTAAGTTACTGCCATAGCGTCCGTTGAGAGCCCACACATGACGCGACCAGTTTGAAACTTTCAGTTTCAGTTTCATTCATCAGAATCATCACAAAGTTGCAGTTTCGTTGCAGTTGCGTTTCACCGTCTGTTCTGGGCCTTACAGTTCGCCTCCGAGTCCTACATCAATTAGGTAGTGAGTGCAGTATCTTTTGGGGGGCGATATGTTTTACATCTTGTGGGCTTAGGATATTGTGTTTGCCCAGGTGTAAGCGAGTGTACCAAATACTCACTGGCCATTGTCCTCTTTAGTGATATCCAAACCGAAGGCCTGCACTTGCATCTGTCCAGTGTCATCGGCCGGCGGCAACGCTGGCAGGTGTCGTGATGGACCTGGATTATTCACAAAATTAAAATTAATATCCCACCAAATTCTTTCGGATTTTAGTTGAGACCACCGCTGGTGTTTCTTTTTCACTTTATTTTACAATAAGTGTAGATGTATGTTCAATAATGTGTTGACATGACTTGTTAAAAGCTAAAAACTGGAGAAACCGTGATCGAAGCTTAATGTATATTTTTAATGTTTGATAGGATATACTCGTACTCTATTTTCCTTTTCGAATAAAAGAGGGAATATGTAACGTCGCTAATCAAAAATTTAAGGGCTAAGTAGTAATCAAAAGTGAATTAAGTGAGCACAGAATGTTCTAAGGTTGAAGGTTTAAGGAATCAGACAAAAAACCTTAATTTTGACTCGAATTCCCACATTTATGTTGTTTGACCGATTAGGTCCTTATAAGTGATTCCTCTATGCCCATTTTTGTCTTGCTAGATAAATTATTGAACATTCAAATAATGTTATTTTTGTAGTAAGGGTTAACATAACAATATCACATTATAATATTGCGAGAAGAAAACATCGAAACACATAAATTACACATTGAAAAGATGTATAAAGATAAATATAGATCGTTTCATCCACAAAGACGCGCCGCACTACGCTAAATTAACAATGAGTGCACACTAGGGTGGTCCTTATTTTTCGNTTAAATCTCTTCGGCGAAAACAGGATAATTTAGATCGAACTTCACTTGGTAAGTTCGTTTGATCATTCAAATAGTGTTCAACATGCGTGTAAAGGTGCAAGTTCGTAGCTGACTCCGCACAGCAATAGCAGACGACGTCACCGCGACACATTATTTTCTATTCTTAATTCTATAAAATTCCATTAAATGGATGTTATTTCATAGAAATATGTATAGAAGCCAGTATAGTGTCGTGACGATATGTCGCCTGCTGCTACTGTGTGCAGTTGATTATGAACTTGCACCTAAACTTTTTATCAGTAAGGAGGTAAGAAGATATGAGGCAGGTATAAAAAAGGTGACAAAAGACGGAAAGCTGATAAGTTTCTCACCCCAACAGATCGATCAGTGATGGAGGCCTCTGCTCTTCCGTATGCTCGGCTCCTTCGTCCAAAGACGCGTCGGCTTCTTCACCAGATGATGGGGACGATGTGCTTGGAGACTCGTGCGGTTTCACTTGTATTCTGCAAACGTGGGTAGATTAGTTTTTTGGTAAAACGTTTAGGTTAGCTGGTATTTTGACGCTCTTTAATTAAAATTCAAGCATCATTATCATCAAAATTAGGGCATTTAGGCTGCGTTTCCACCAGATATGTGCGAGGATGCGTAGCGAGCAATGTGTTTGAAAAGAACCAATAGAATCGCTTATTTTAATTTCTGTGACGGGTCTGGGTGTTACTATGTATAATATGTATGTATTTAAAAAAAGTATATAAGTAGTATATCCGTTAAGCTAGCACCCATAACACAAGCATTAAGTTGCTTACTTTGGGGCTAGCTGGCGTTGTGTGAATTGTCCAAAGATTTATTTTTATTATTTTTTATCACAGTAAATGAAGCAGTTCTATTGGTTCTTTACAAACGCATATTCGCACATCTCTGGTGGAAACGCAGCCTTAGTCTCCACTGCAGAAGCATAATTGTTTCTACCAAAGGCAAATGAGAGATTTGGTATACACTCCCTACGCTGGCCAGAAGGGTTTGGGAAGCCTCATATTCTTAGTTGCCTTTTATTAAATTCAAGCATCTCAAACAAGAAAAAAGCAGTAAAGAGTCTTTAGATACTCTGTGGTACTTTTTTTGTAAATACATAGATCGTCAGGAGTCTTCATTTTTGTGGGCGGATCTTTTTTAACCTGGTTAAAAAGAGTCATTGGTTTTCAACCGTATCTTCACAGCATAAAGTTCAAATTGATGTGGGATCTATGGCTACCAGAGCCTGTTTAAAGGTTAAGATGTCTCGCAATCTTTGCCTGTTAGTAGTCAACTTGATGCACTCACAGGAGACCGCCCAGTCTCGATCAGGGGGTTACTCCGAAAAATGTTATCTGAAGTTTCGAATGATGCCATCCCTCTCACGCAAAGCGACATGCCAGCATGAGTGACGGGGACAGATAGACTCGAAACTACGTAAACTGCGTTTCGGAGTAGCTCTGCAGGTCTATCCATCGCATTTTTCTACTTACAAACTTATTTAGGGTAACAAATACTCACTGGCCATTGTCCTCTTTAGTGATATCCAAACCGAAGGCCTGCACTTGCATCTGTCCAGTGTCATCGGCCGGCGGCAACGCTGGTAGGTGTCGTGAAGGACCTGGATTATTCACAAAATTAGAATTAACATCCCAACAGATTCATTTATTATACGTTGACGACTAATTTACGAAGAAGTTCCAAACTACTATAGAACCTAATGAACCTTAATCCAAGCTTTAGATCTTAACGTTTGATAAACCTTATTTTATCTTAAGAGATTTTTTGTACCTATCCTTCAGAACAAAACAAGTATATAATAAGTAAAGTCGCTAATCCAAAATTGAGGGCTAAGTAAGTATACAACCTAAGTAATGGGACGTGAATTAAGTGAGCACACTTAATTTAAGTAAGTGAATTCAAATGTATCTATAAGTTTTATTAAGAGCGTTTACGCGAAGCGCGGCGTTTCAAGGGGCATCATTGGAAATGATTCGCGCGCGGCGTTTTTTAATAGTTTTCAAATGTTTATAGCAAAACAATAACAATGAATTAAATATCGTTTCAAAGTAAATATTTTAAAGAAGATGTTGTTTTATTATATTAAGCTATTTTTATGTTGAATAAAGGAAGAATATTGATGAAAAAATCACTTTGATTTTTGGGTATTTCACGTTCTTTTAATTTGTGATTTCTTATTGTAAAATGCTTAAATCTAAAAATTTTCTCAGATAACTATTTGCCCAAGGATCTATGCCATAGGATATAAATGTTTGTTAAATCGTTTTCACAGTATTTTTATAAAAATTTCAGCTTGTAAACTGACGCTAAAGTGGAAATTTACAAAACCTGTGTGGACTTATCATGATAGAATTCTTAAATACTAAACTAATCGCAATATTTTCTCAATTAACTATTTAGACGACGAAATTGCCTAACTATTTATGCCTATAACATATTTGTAGTATTACTGGTTAATGATTATAACGAGTTGAAAAAGTACTGTTTTTGCGCCAAACGGCGTAAACGCTCTTAAGTAATAAATTTATTCTATTCTTATTCTTACAGGATGTCCTAAAAATAATTCATGGTTTTGGTTCCAACATTATAAATTATTGAACATTCAAATAATGTTATTTTTGTAGTAAGCGTTAACATAAAAATATCACATTATAATATTGCAAGAAAACATCGAAACACGTAAATTACACATTGAAAAGATGTATAAAGATAAATATAGATCGTTTCATCCACAAAGACGCGCCCCACCACGCTAAATTTATCAATGAGTACAACGCACACTACAATAATGCCGCTCGGATCAAACTCCCCGCACCCCGCGCGACCGAGACCAAAAATTGGTGGGGCGCGTCCGAGTGGATGACACAATCTATAAATGTGTGTTACCTGCGTGTTATCATCCAAAAGCAGATTTTTGTTACAGAAGTTGTTACAAATTGTTTGTTATGATGTGACATCATGGTCATGTGTTACTTTGTGAACCTTGTCGAGTCCAATCAGTTGTAAAAAATTTGGAAAAATGTGTTATTTTGTTATTCAACCTGCGTTTGGCGGTTTAGTGTTCCTTGTAGATAGCGTTCGATCACTTTTTTATTTAAAACTAGCTGACCCGGCGAAATTTGTTCCGCCTTAATGGCAATAAATAAGCAGACTTTTTTTAAATTTCGAACGGGATAAAAAGTATCCTATGTCCTTCTCCTGGCTCTAAACTACCTCCCTGACAATTTTCAGCTAAATCGGTTCAGCCGTTCTTGAGTTATAAGCGAAGTAACTAACACGACTTTCTTTTATATATATATAGATTTATTTTATATACAGGGTGGCCAAAACAGTGAGGTCTAAAAGAAAAATTTAGATTCCTTACATCAAGGTGTACCTAAATCACCCCCATGTATGTAATACTGCTGCGTAAAACTCCGTCTGCTCGTTTGCCTCCTATCACATAAAAAAAAATACCGTTGTGCTTAGTTTAGGAGATAGAGTTAATTTTGTGATATTTTAAAATTTTGTGACGATATATGAGCCATAGCTCCTCTGTAGTTGAAGTTCACTTCCACCTTCAGCCTAATCATCAGTTTTCACCAGGTGTGATGAAGGGCAAGAGCTTCCTCGTTGAGAATAAAAACATGTTCTGTCCAGTTACTGCTCTAAATCTGTTCTACGTAATGTAAACTAGAGGATACCCAATATTAATTCACTCTAAGAAAGTCAAAAACATGTAACGGAATCTCCGACTTAACACTTTAGTGGACCGATTACAGGAAATAGTGGCCCATTACATGTTTTTTTGTATTATTATGAATGTTCAGGAAACGGCGCAGTTTTTAAAATGATTTTGGACCTATGGAAGTTCTTTTTTTTTCTTAAACTTTTAAGTTGAAAATTTGATAGTGTTCTGATAAAAGCATAATTTTAATGTTTCTAGCAAAACTTTAGTATCTTGAAACATAGATAGGAAGGTGATTATTTTTTTCAAACATCTGCATTAATAACAAATCTGTCTAAAAAAAGAAAAAATGTTTAAAGCCTACTAGGTCACAAAATTTTAAAATATCACAAAATTAACTCTATCTCCTAAACTAAGCAAAATTGTATAATATACATGGGGGTGATTTAGGTACACCTTGACGTAAGGAATCTAAATTTTTCTTTTAGACCTAACTGTTTTGGCCACCCTGTATACAGTTTTATAATTGTTTTTAAAACTATCATGAAAGACAGTCAATCTTTATGAAATGAAAATGTTTTTTTAGACCAATATTTGGCACTTATGAGGGACTATAGTGTACTACAAAAAATATGGGCTTGAGTACACTTGACTTAATCCCATCTGAAGGTAACGATGAGATCTAAAAAAATTGCTTTGAGAATACTTATTTAATCGAGTTTAACGCTCATACGAGAGCAGGGACGATTTATGAGAGATCGATGCCTTGCTGTAAGTGTAGGCAAACGTAAAATCGAATATCTTCATTGAAATCAGTGAGATTTCGATTTTAGTTTCAAAAATAGTTGAATGAATATTTGATTTTGCATTTTGAGCCCGATTTTTTCAATGTGACCATATTTTTAATTTTGACTTGAAAATTATTTTTATTTACAGTGTTAACCCTTTACTCCCCACTTCAAGTGATCGAACGCAAAGCCCGAATAGCCCAAAGAACTGCCCGAAGCTTCACACGAGTACCTGTGTTTGTGCCTTACTTTGTGCGAGCAATCTGTGCCTCAACTGACCGATTTTCTCCTCCTCAGTCGGTTCCGGAGGCGGCTCCTCCATTTGAGGACCTCGCATCAGACCCAGAAGAACGCCGAATATGTACCTGGAAGTTATAGAACGTAAGCTAAGAACTTGTCCAGGTGACGCGTTTTTACTCGCGTTTTGAAATTCGTGATCATTGAGATACTAAAAGTTCATAAATTCCGTCCGCACACGCCAAATGTGCGACATGGATAAAGTTTGGTCGCGGAGCACGTACAATTTTGTCCAATGACCCCAAGCTACCCATCCTTACCTATCGCTCGCGCGTAATTATATTGCTGTCGCGACTGTGTGTGTGCGACGGGCGCCCGCAGTGTGCCCGCAGTGAGTGTGCGAGCGCGACAGCAACATAATTACGCGCGTTTGTCAAAGTTAAAGTAAGATGGTGCAACCCAGCCTTAGTGACCAAAAAGTTGACAACACAACCTTATTCCAATTGTAACAAAGACGTGCTGCGAACTTTTTGCCTACTTTGCGTGTCACGAACGTTTTGACTTTACCACACAATCGTAGGATTCGAACGCGCGAGTAAAAACGCGTCAACTGGACATGGTCTAAAGGAAATAAATAAACGAATATCGATGAGCAGTGATTAAAATCAATGTGAGAATATTTAAACAAATGTGCATTGGTGCAAAATTATTTAAAAAGAAACAGGATTTTATGTGAGAAAAAACAGAGATATTGATTTACTTTTTAAGAGTCGTCAAACGAACCCCTATTTTGTAGATATAGCAGTTAGAACAAGTTAGTTAACTAAGGAAATTGACTTTTATTAATTACAAAGTAAAGAATTTTGCCTTTAAATAAAAATGAAATGGATTTACATCAAAAACAGTGTTTTTAAGAGAAGTTGGGTCTGGTAATACTTTTTAAAATAATTTAACTGTCTACTTGGAAGGTTTAGCTGGCGGCATAACGTTCACAATAAAAGCGACACATAGTAGCGAAACGCATAATATCCTTATTTCGGCGTCGAAAGGATTAATTAAATATATCGTATAACTATCAAATACATATAGACGCTTAATCTATCGATATTAAGACTATGAGAGAGAAAGACAGACAGAGAGGGTGTTTTAAGCTTAGGTAAAAACAAAAGCCGGTGCTGAAAGGACACTTATTTAAAAGTCAGAGATTAATACAGTTAGGTAGGTATCTACTTTTTGAACTAAACTAAGGAGGAGCTAGAAAGGACTAATATAAGATCTATTGGGACAGTATTGTAAGAAGGAGGGTAAGAAACTCTATTGTAAGTAGTTTTTTTATCTGCTTAAACTCAAAAACACGTCTAAAATAAAAAAACGACACATTTACTATCTATGTACAGACAGACAGACATTATTATATAAAGCATTTACCAATGGCTGTGCACCAATGTATCGCGTGAAATGCATAAAAATATAACCATAAGAAAATCTCTTCCACTCGATTAGGTTTCCTAAACCGGTATGAATAAGATTGAAATTGGCGTTTCTACTGAATTTACAATTATGATTTTTATTTGTACAGTAGTCAGCACATCAGGCTGAATTGTTTTGTAGCAAAATCACACTTATTGCAACTGTATAAGATGCTACAGTTTAGTTGATGTACCGTCATCTGTACAATGGAACGACCGAATTGTGTTGCAAAATATCACGTAATATAACGGCGCAGGTACACTACGCGGGAAATTGATTGAACAAAAGCGCGAACACGCACACCGAAGTATGGACGACGCACGGCGAAACAATGTTTACACAATCTGTCTCGATCACTTTCGCGCAGTGTACTTACGCCTTAAAATTAATTTTCGTTTTTTTTATCCTGGCCAGTTATTTTGTTATGTGAAATTAGTACTTTATTTTTTAAAACATAAGGTTTAAACTCACCTGACAACAACCAATCCACCATAGCCTAAGTAATAGAACAGATAGAAGAACATTTTGAAGAATCCCACGGCCAATTCCGCTGGAGGCATCTGCTGTAGATCTGCGATTTTCTGCTTTATGTTAGATGGCGATAAGGACGAGAATGCAGTGGAGATGCCGTCTTTGACGGATTGAAGACCTCGACGGAATGGGTCTTTGCCGGCTCTGTGGACAAAAATATGTTTTTATATAAATCTTGAAATCAAATCAAATCATTTTTATTTGCGAACATGGGTTTAATACAGTAGGTTACTTCCAAATTAGTATTCGGAATACAGAAATTAGTTTAGATATTAATTTTAAAACTTGTCAAGTCCGAGTTGAACTGGTACGCGAATGGTTCCGTACCATTATAGTATTAATACCTTAATTAAACTTTCATTCTATCTATCATGCACTTCGATTTCGAACGAAAACGCAAAATTTTCGTTCGAAATCGAAATTGAAAATTCACATGACGTCACAACGTGCTACACATTTAAACACGTAGTAACTTCACCGAGCCCCATTTCGAACTTTGGCGCAGTTAATTTTCACTGATTTGTTAAGGGTGGATTCGACCAAACGAGAGTAAATATTAATCTCAGAATAAATCGTCAGTTTTGACATATTTCCCCATACTGAAACTGTCAATGTCAATACCAGGAGTTATGCTCGGATAAAAGTTTGGTGAACCGGGCCTAAAGCGAAAAACTCATGTTCGGGTATTTTTTGATAAGCTAACTGAAATAATATATTTTTACCCAGAGATAATCCCTACCCTAGTATGCAAATATAAACATAAAAACTGACCTTTCATCATCATCATCGCCCATGTACATGTAACTAGCCTCCCTATTCTTCGGTCCGCCAGCCGATTCTTCACAAGCGGCCATCAGACTTGACGCGTGCGTCATTTCAAAGATGGCATCCTCGCAAAAGTTGACGAACGCTTCTAACTTCTCTTTGTCGCCGCCCTCTGTTACTATGCTGTAGAAGAACGCGCGTTTGGATTCCTAAGGGAGAAGAAAGAAGGAAATAAATTAGAGAACAGGTGATAAATAGTCAAGTGCGAGTCGGTCTAAAATGGGTGTTCCGTGTACTCGTTTGTCTCACTAAATCTATTTTCTTCCAGAAGTTTCAAAAAGGTCACTGACTGACTCATTCATCGCGAAATCTCAAAAACTACAAGTGCTAGGAGTCTCAAATTTTGCATGAGGGTTCCTTTTAGATAGGTGTCACTGAGATGGGATTGTGCAAAATTCGGGAATTATCCGTTACGTATGCTAAGACCTTAACATAGTATGACATGATGGAGCATACAAATCTGAAGCACATTTAAAGTCTCGTTGACGTTTGACATCTCAAATCACCTTCCCGTGTCGCTCCCATACCTCAGGCACTGACTGAGTTAACACTAGAACTATAATTCACACTTTCTATAATCTGGTCGCTGAGCACGTAGTATTTTGTCCATTGACCCCAAGCTACCCATCCTTATCGCTCGCGCGTAATTATATTGCTGTCGCGACTGTGCGACGGGCGGCCGCAGCGAGTGTGCGAGCGCAACAGCAACATTACATTACGCGCGAGCGATAAGGATGGGTAGCTTGGGGTCATTAGACAAAATTCTACGTGCTCAGAGACCGGGCTTTACCGCCTCCTTTAAAAAGGTACTTATAACAAGACTAAGTTTTAATTATTTGACAATTTTACCTATTGAAATTGATATTATAAATTATCTGTATTGTATAACTTGTTGGCGCGTTGGACTTTCTGTGAGCCTTCAAGCAGATTATAAATAAATATTATAGATAAATAAATAACCTTAATCTGCGGCTTCTCCCACTGCTCGATGTTCGACTCCTTGATTTCGAAGTAGACCCGTTCTATGCGCTTCGACCCGCCCATAATCTCGATGCGGCCGAGGAACGGCTCGAAGTAGTTTAGGACGGAACCAGCCGTCTCTAGGAAACGGGCTAGCCTGTGGGAGAAGAAAGAGAGAANGGCCATCAAACTGGACGCGTGCGTCATTTCAAAGATGGCGTCCTCGCAGAAGTTGACGAACGCTTCTAACTTCTCTTTGTCGCCACCTTCTGTCACTATGCTGTAGAAGAACGCGCGTTTGGATTCCTGGGAAGATAAAGAAGAAAATAAATTAGAGAATAGGTGATAAATAGTCAAGTGCGAGTCGGTCTAAAATGGTGTTCCGTATACTCGTCAGTCTCACTAAATCTATTTTCTTCAAGTTTCAAAAAGGTCACTGTCTGACTCGCTCGTCACGAAATCTCAGAAACTACAAGTGCTAGGAGTCTCCTTTGCATGGGGGTTCCTTTTAGAACGTAGGTGCTCACTAAAATGGGATTTTGCAAAATTTAACACCTAATGGGGTAAAACGGGGTCTACTAACGGGGGTAAAATATAAATCATTGTTCTTCCTCAAAAAAACAGTTTCGAAAGAAAAAAAAACGTTTTTACCTTTCAATTTCATTGGATTACATGATTCTAGGGATATACTCATCGATTTGTATTTTATTATTGGATTAAATATTGAAATGAAATTTTGACAAAAATAATGGAAGAAGAGACTGACTCCTGTCATACACACAGAAGTCAGAGGCTTTAGTCTCGCTGACGTTTGACATCTTAAAAACACCCTCCCGTGTCGCTCCCATACCTCAGGCACTGACTGAGTTAACACTAGACCTATAATTCACACTTTCTATAATCTGGTCGCTGAGCACGTAGAATTTTGTCTAATGACCCCAAGCTACCCATCCTTATCGCTCGCGCGTAATTATATTGCTGTCGCGACTGTGCGACGGGCGGCCGCAGTGAGTGTGCGAGCGCGACAGCAACATAATTATACGCGAGCGATAAGGATGGGTAGCTTGGGGTCATTAGACAAAATTCTACGTCCTCAGAGACCAGGCTTTAACGCCTCCTTTAAAAAGGTGCTTACAACAAGACTAACCTTAATCTGCGGCTTCTCCCACTGCTCGATATTGGACTCTTTGATTTCGAAGTAGACCCGCTCGATGCGCTTGGACCCGCCCATGATTTCGATGCGGCCGAGGAACGGCTCGAAGTAGTTTAGGACCGAACCAGCCGTCTCTAGGAAACGGGCTAGCCTGTGGGAGAAGAAAGAGAGATCATTTATTACAAACTAGCTTTCCGCCCGCGTGAAATTTTGTCTGTCACAGAAAAACTTTACGGCGCGCGTCCCTGTTTCAAAAACCGAGATAAAATCTATCCTATGTGCTTTTCTGGGACTGAAACTATCTCTATGCCATCATCAAAATCAGTTCAGTGGTTTAGGCGTGAAAGCGACACAGACAGACAGAGTTACTTTCGCATTTATAATACTAGTAGGGATAAGAAATTAAATTTTGATGACGATAAAAAACGACAATTAGATTAAGTCATGGCACACACATAAATGGGTAGTTAACTAATAATAATTCCCCTAAAAGATACACATCAATTAACTCTAAACTAATATTTTTAGTTGCGTTAGTTTTTTTAGTGGTTGGGTTTTGGCCAAGTTTATATTAGGAGAAGTTTTAAAGTGGCAACCCGGATCGGAAGAATCAGTTAAAGTAGAACTTATGACCGTCAAATAAATAAAAAAAGGTAGCCGTAAGGGCACTTTACATATCTCCTCATCTATTGGGCTCTACCAGCGCTTTGAAACAAACATATGTGTATGAGCCCTTGACTGGTCCATACATTAAACTGATGTATCTTGGGTGATCTTGATAATAACAACACTCGAAGACTTGAAATACTAGATTTACTGTTTCGACTTGATACAATGATGTAATGTGTGTGCACACTAATAAAGGCAGCAGTAAACTAATCGTAGATTTAACAAAATAAATAATGTTAACTAGCAAAGCGTAAATAACATTTGGTTTTATGCTTGCTTGCAATAAACTGTACTTTGTACAATATGAGAAGTGCTGAGAAGATACGCCGGAACAAACTCAGTCACCACTAGTTGCCAGTTATTTTTATTTATTTATATTAGAAAGACCAGGGTTTGAATTATGAAAAAAATTATCGATACCCACCTAGGTTCATTCGGCATGTGTTCAGACAAGTTTGTTAACAACACAGCGAGGTTGAAGCCGATCTCCTTGGCGGGCTCGTGGAAGCGGTCGCAGAAGCCGATGTAGTCCAGCTTCCCGTCGTGGTTGGTCTCGCAGCAGGCTAGAAGGAATTCTATCTCTTCGCTGGAAAGGTAGGCTTGGTTAGAAAGTTTGTAGTGATTTAGGATTCGGCCACACTGTTAACTATCCATTTCCGTTTTTGCTCTCGCTCTCATCAAATGGTGATTCTTTGCGATAGAACGAGACGACATGACCGGCAATGGATAGTTAATTCTATGTATAATAAGTATGTATTTACAAAAAAAAAAGTATTTAAGTATGTTTATATCCGTTGTCTAGTACCCATAGCACAAGCTTTGCTTAGTTTGGGACTAGAAGCGCAGTGTAAAATGTCTAAGGATATTTATTATTTATTTAATTAATACTGTTGCCGATGGTACGGTCAACAGCACGTCAACGTAAACACTGTGGTATCTTACGTAGTTGCGATAGGGGCGACTTTGCATCGAAAATGTATAGCTTGATGTGCTGTCGACTGTACATCGATATGTCTGCTTAGGGCTCTTTCTCACAGAGACATCGTTTTTTGCAGGATTCCGTTTAGTAGAACTTCCCGTTTGTAGTGTAACCAATCCTTTCGAATTTGGGATTCACAAAAAACCAATCCGTTCGAACTTGGAAATCAGATTTCAAATAAAGACTTGGGACACGACAGTCCACTTTGTCGTGCGTAAGGGCCCTTAGATAGTTCTGTCTGCCAGCAATAGTGATTCAAGGCCTCTTAAATACATCGAACTCGGGGGAAGGTAACCATTCTTGAATTTTAAGTTGAGAACCAATAAATTTTTTGAGCTTCGTTTAGGAGAGAGACATGGGTACACTGATTTGGTACAACTCATTTCATAGAGCCAGGTGTGTTGAATCACTTCTTCAAATTGTTATTTTCTATTTACTTTACTTACTGCTTAGCGCTGAGCTGTGACAAAAAGCCAGAACTAATGTTTTTTAATCAAAAGGAATCAATACCAGAACCAGGAATAACTGAGTTGTTGCAAGAACATTTCCTTTGAGTTTTTTTTTTGTTGAGCGGCTATTCTAGTTCTATAAAGTCCTAGTAACACTGCGACCGGTATCGATCTATTTTGCTTTGACTGTATCACAAGGTTAAATATCTCAACAAACTCACGGCGTATAACTCTTTTGCTGTTCCATCTTCTCCTTAAAGTCCTTAGGCAGGACCCATCCATCGTTATTGGCGTCAATCTCCTGGAAACTGGCACTAGACGTCAGGTCTTTCAGCTTCAAGAACATGTCGAAGTATTTCAGGATCAGCTCCACGTTTGAAGCAGACTCTACTAGGGTGTCCACCATTTGTTTTCCGATGGTACCTGCGGATGGGTTAGGATGGGTTATATTTTTATACATATCAAGCTAAACAAAGTGGCTTTTTATACAGGGTGGAAACGATGATCTCAATCGGTTATTTCTAAACTATAAAAGATATAAAAAAACTAGTTACTGGTCTTGAAAGTGCTTTCAAATGTCATCAATAATAGGTTACAGAATAAACTGGATCTATCCGATTTTTTTTTATCCACAACGACACAACGAGGAAGCTATTAGCCTGTATCTCACCTGATGGTAAGTGACGATCAGGCCGAAGGTTTCAATTCAACGTTTCCACTTTTCCAGCTTTTCAATATCTTGTATAATTTAGAAATAATCGAGTGAGACCACTTGTCGTTTTCACCCTGTATAGTTGCAATAGGTGCCATTTAGCAACAGAAATGCGAAGCGTCATGCGCTGATGACAGATGACTGTTTTATTTATTAATCAATTTAGGGACTGGAATTCGCTGCCTGCTGATATCTTTCCCGAACTTTGGGCCTCTTCAAGGCGAGAGTGAATAAGCTCTTACAAGGCAGGTACCTATGCACTACCTAACATTAGTTGTGATTATGGTCAAATATCTGAACTGTTTAGGACAGATTTTTCAATCGTCAGATTTTTACCTGGAGAATACACTTGTGATTTTGACACATTTCCCATACTGAAACTGTCAATAGTGTCAATGTGCCAAACCTAATCTTCAGTTAAAAGTTCAAAAATCAGCAATTACAAAATCTATTTACTAACCGTTGACGACGTTTCCTTCCAGCATAGACAGCATCATGGTGATCATGTCCTTCTGCAGGTTAAGCAGTTCCTTCAGCAGGTCCACTTGTGAGGAGTGCTTGGACAGCTTGTCCTGCATGTGGGAGAAGAGAAAGAGGAAACCGCCTACCGCGTCCCACAATCTGGTGAAGAATTATGTGAAGTTAAAGTCTTAACACAGAAGCAAGTTCAAATTTTTGTATTGTTTTGGATCTTAAATTAAGGGAAAAGGATTAAAAAATATGGTGGGAATTATATTCCCACTAAGTCATTAATGGTTAATTGGTTTATCGATATGTTTAGTTAATCCTTTATAAGGCCAAGGCTGGGTTGCACCATCTTACTTTAACTTAAAAATCTGTCTAATTCCATACAAAAACACCGGTTATCGTTATATCGTTATAACGCTTAAAGTAAGATAGTGAAACTCAGCCTAAGTGAACTGTTTATTTACTGAGACATGTTTTACGGTCAATAGGCTTGATGACAAAATTTCAATTATTTGTCCGTCAGACAGATAATTAGAAAATATTAGACTTATATTTTTTATTTTCTTTCATAATTCAATAATAACAGTCCTACATCGAATTGAAATGGCGCGATACGTCACGCTTGAGTAGAATTTTTACTCAAAAGTGACGTCACGCGACATTTCAACTCAATATAATACTGTAATTATTGGATTATGGAAAAAAATAAAAAATATGAGTCTAATATTTTCTAATTATCTGTCTGACGGACTAAATAGAATTTCGATTTAATTACCCAGTCATCATCCCTATTCAGACAGTTTTATGGCAGTTTGTACAGCGCCCCTAACGGTTACTTTATTCTATTAGCGTAATTTTCAAGAACTAAAGATGCTTAACTGCCTCTGAACATGCGCTTAACGCGTTGTTTGTTTTCCTTATAAATAATAGTATCGTACCTGGAATGTGCCAAAGCCTGTTGATTCTGGGTACACGGTCCCTGGATGACTTCAGTGAGCGTGTTGAATACTTGAGAAGCGACGCCTATCGCCTTGAAAAAGTTGGCTTTGCCCGCTGGGTCTATGAGTTCCTGATGAAAAAGTCAATGGTTATTTTGAGACTATAAAATAGATAAACAATAAAAAAGTCAACATGACATAAGTTGCATAAGTGAGTATACAGGGTGTGCAAAAATTAAAGGGTAATTAAAACTGTAGATACTCGTAGGTCTTGTAGTAAGTAAACTTATTGCAAATAAAAAATAAATTATAATTGGATTTGGAAGTCCTGAAATCTTTTTTTTCATTCTTTCCTTTCCTGAAATGTCATAGGTGGGTCAAAGAAAAAAATTCAAAAATAACTTTGTGTCCTCGTTTATTGAAGGTTTGAAACAACATTCAAGTAAGACACAATTTGTTGATGGTAATACAATTACAGCGTAGTTCGTTTAGTACGTCTTCACATAATAGCAACCATTGTAATGAGGGCTATCGTTTTAGCGCTCACCAGTTAGCGCCACTGTAGAGTAAGGTCCTGTCACTTGCTAGTAGCGAAGACAGTGGCACCAACTGGTGAGCGCTAAAGTGGTAGGAGGACTATCGCATTTGCACTCATCAAGATGGCGCCACTGTAGAGTATGGTCCTGTCAATCGCCAGGGGTGCCAACTGTTAAGTATAAAAACGATAGCCCTCATTGGACTAAGTCAGGGGCTTACATCATTGTAACAATGGTGTAACAAAGGCCTCCTCCAAGGATTTCCATATCGACTGATCCTGCGCTGCCCGCATCCAGGTTCTCCCCACGACCTTCACCAGATCGTCGGTCCACCTAGCGGGGAGCCTTCTCAGGCTACGTCTTCCGTGGTCGCCAGTATAACAATTAAAATAAGTTACACGAAAAGCAAGAAAATAAAAATTACCTTGCTAGAATAATGCCAGTAGAAGTCCATAATAGACTCCTGCAGCCTTAGCAGGTAGTCCACGGTGCAGATGACCACGTTGACCGTGGTGGTGTTGCCGGCTTGCGTTCTGAGGTAGTTCTGCCATTCTGTCAAATAAAACAGAATAAGCAAAGGTTCCATTCTAGGGGGTAGACCTCAGCCCAACTGTAGGGAGTTTTAGGTTTTACTTAGGGCTGATTTCCCAATCGTCAGATATATTTTACCTGAAGAATAAACTTATCATTTTGACATATTTCCCATACTGAAACTGTCCATGAGCCAAATTTATTCTTCAGTTAAGAGTTATACGACGATTGACCATGCGGGCATAGAAAGTTTCGTAGTCCGAAGTTATCATATTGCCCCAAGGCATCTGAAAAGGCTCACATGTTACATTTCCTTTTCACTATGGGAACGTCTCTGTAGTCATACAAAAAATGGTACTGACTTCGATTTCCAGGTTTTGTGTAGTAATTATTCGAATATTCTTTGTTTCGTTAGGATATTGTTTACAAAGAAATATCGGCTTCAGCAGTCAGCAGAAGGCACATTATGCCGCCAGTTTAGCTGCATATAATGTAGCTATGGTTAAAAATCTCAGGGGCTGAGGATTCCGGGAAAAGTTCGCTTTCAGTTTCGGCCTGATCATCATTTTCTATCAGATGAGATATAGGCCTAGAGATTCTCTGTTGTGGGTAAAAAAATGAAGCTATGGCGGATCGAGAAGTCTGATAATAGGAGAAGAAAGTAATTATGGCAATGTCACGCAGGTTCTTACCCAAGTTGTGTCCTTCACAGGTCAGCTGTATAAACCGGAACAGTGCGCACGTAAATTCTGCATCGTGCATGTTTTTCTCTCCCGCTGCTCCTTCTAGTCCCACGCCCAGGCCTGGGAATGATTAAGAATGTTGGGAATATTGGAATTGAAAGAACAAAATAGAATGAATTGGCTTGTGAGAATGAAATAAGCTATAGACAATGTGACATTCGTTTTTGATTCTACACCGTGATAGCTTCGCTATGTTCAAATATAGCGTTCAAAAGGTAATGAGGGCTATCGTTTTTATACTTAACGGTTGGCACCCCTGGCGATTGACAGGACCTTACTCTACAGTGGCGCCATCTTGATGAGTGCAAATGCGATAGTCCTCCTACCACTTTCGCGCTCACCAGTTGGTGCCACTGTCTTCGCTACTAGCAAGTGACAGGACCTTACTCTACAGTGCAAGTGGCGCTAACTGGTGAGCGCTAAAACGATAGCCCTCATTGTTGTATTGTATGTTGCTAAGAAAAGTCGCCGGGCCTACGCAAGAATTCGTGTTGTGTACATTGCTCCGGCGCTGACCAACAAATAATTCTTGTTCGTAGCTACGAAACTACGAAATTCATATCTTTCCAGCGACAGACAGGGTGAAATTTAGCGTGTACCAGAAGCCTAACATGTCGTTGTAGTATTGACAATAATCAATTTATAAATTCGTTGTAATTAATCAATTTATTAATTCGATTGATATTCGAGTCTCACCTTCAGCTTTGGTGTTCCTCTCGAAGGCATCCAGGTCGAGCACTGAGCAGGAGTTCATGAGACCAGCGATGGACGTGAAGAAGCCGACGTCCTTTTTGTCCTTGAGATGGTTCAACATGCCCTGCGAATATAAATGTAGAAGTCAGACCTGTATCGGTCTAAAATATGAAACATATATTTAATTTGAAAGAAAGAAAGAAAGAAAAAATATTTATTTGACTACTAATAAAAAAAAATACAAAAACAATGAAGAGAAAAGAGGAAAAAAAATGTTGCGAGGTCAAAGAGGTCACCAACTCAGTATCTATCATCTTGACAGTTGACATTTTACTGCCACGTGTCAAGACACTGGTTTTCAGTGGGTACCTTGTACGCAGGAGCAAAAAGAATGCAATAAAATAAATTCATATTAATTAAAATTCACATTAAAATTACAATATCAATAAAATTAACGAAAAACAATACAATTACTAATTTCAAATAAACATGTCAAAAAAAATTCGAGTAGGTATTTGAGTTTTACAGTAGAGTCAGCGTCAAATAGTTAGTGACACCCAAAGTGGTCATAAAGTTGACAATTCCAGTTGTAACAAAACGGTTTTGAGAACTTCTTTTGCTACTTTTGGTGTCACGAACCATTTCAAACATTAGTGAAGAATGGTAGGGCGCGTCTTCGTGGATGACACGATCTATAAATTATGGAACAAACTATCTTGATTTTTTTCTCACCATCTGAATGTCAATGTTGCCTCCTCTCAGAATAGAGATGCCAAGTTCCAACGTCTTCATGACCATCTCACTTGGCACGCCTTTGGAAGCGGAGATGTGTAGGAGAACCATCTCCGCCACGCCTCTGTCCGCTAGCCTGGCTTGGTGGAACAGTAGCTTCTGTTTTTCCATTTCTTGCTCCTGTAAGTTGAATTTCTATTAGAATATGTCAGCCCATTCTTGGACATAAAAAGGTTTATGAATTTCAGGATTTCATTCATCATGCTAAGTGGTATTGAGTTTATTTCGTTCAATTTGAACTTTTAATCTTTTTAATACTTAGGCCCGATTCGACCAAACTTTTATCCGAAAATAACTCCTGGTATAACTGGCACTGACAGTTTCAGTATGGTATGGTTTCAGTATTCATTACTCTTGTTTGGTCTAATCCACCCTTCGACCAAACAAGAGTAAATATTAATCTCAGAATAAATCATCAGTTTTTTTTATGCATTTGTTTCTCGATATTTTGACATATTTCTGATACTGAAACTGTCAATGTGCCAGTTACACTAAGAGTTTTCTCGGACAAAAGTGTAGTCGAATCGGGCCTTAATCGATTAAATAATTCAGATTCATTTTTCGACTTTAGCACAAGGCACATGTTCAAAATATTTATAAATAATAAATTCGGTTCACTACTCAAGACGACTGAGTTACGAAGACTTAGGCTAAACATGTCAAATAAGTAAAACAGGGAAGCGTTATACCTCAATAGTTACATACCATAAAAGTTTCCATAGTTTTCTGCATGTAAACATAAGTTTTTGGTTAGTTATCAAAGTGTCCAAGAAAAAGATATAAAGGTTTAATAGGATAAAAGCCACTATTGAGCAATTGCTACTTAGTAGCATGGGTGTCGAAACAACAGCATGCTCATTTCGAGTTGTTCGAGCACGCAGCATGCTATAGATGGGATCGAAGCGTCCCAGTTAAGACATTGTCAGGTGGGCGCCACTATCAATGCTGGATTAATAGCAGAGTAAATACAAATAAATGAGTACCTAGGTAATTTTCATAGAAACGCACCGAGCGCGGTTAGTATGTGAGCGCGCCAATACATTGTTGCGCCGACAACTACTAAAAAATACTCCTTTGTATTTACTCTGTTAATAGTTCCGATTTTATTGACACGTTGGACAACCATAATTGTAACGTACAATGCTGGGTTGTTAGTTTTTATTTTTGCCACTTGACGATTCAAAATATTTGGACTGTAATAAGCATGACTTTGATGAGCATGTGTAACTGTACTATAAATAATGTTATTTCATCTCAAAGTTACCTGTCAGATAGATTATCAACAACTCACGTGTATACTGGCGCGGCCTTCTTCCTCGCCCTCGGCCTCGCCGCCACCTTCTTCTTCCTCACCGCCGCCTTCTTCCTCTTCTTCTCCACACGATTTGGCGATTATATTCGCATACGACATGTAGAGGAGATCCTCCTGTAAAATTGATAACGTTATAAATACGAGTGTTCAATATTAAATCATTGTTTGGTGAGGTGACTAAAACTTGAACATTATCATAATTTAGCTTATGATATTAGAATTTTCAATCAAAAATAGTCTGATTCATTGGTCCTTCGATTCGGATACGATTCAGTGGCTCATGTCTGCAATTTTTTTTGGGATATAGAACACAGACATTGGATGAGTAACCTATGCGCAAAACTTACAATTTTTAAGTTCTTTATTATTGTCTTAAGACTGAACTTTTTGAAGCCACGACATCCCCATGGTGAAGGGGTCGGACTGGCCAACTCGGCTTTCAAGGAACGCGGGTTTAAACCTTACTGACACTCGACTATTGTCGTGAGCCCACTCGTGACACAAGCATTTAGCTTACGGGACTAACGGGACTATTAGTAATTTGTGCAAAAACCATTTGCTAATATTCCTTTTAAAAATCTCCATGAAGTATATCAGGATTAGAGTTCAGATTCACCTTTTACGTCATCCAAGAGTAGTTTGAATCTTATTGTTAGGTACCTGTAAGGCGCCAGACCGTTCCGTCATGGCTCCCCTGCAGAATGTGGTAACCAGCTGAGTGAGAGGGTCAGGCTTGCCTTCCTCTTCTACCACGTCGCTTTTCTTCAACTCCGCGTCTTCGAATGATTGCTGAAAGTAAATATTAAGATGTACAAATATGTAGAGCTTCTATTTGTTAATCTAATTTAGAAGCACAATTCCACAGCTTGGGATAGATCTGGAATAATCATACTTACTGTGAGATCCTCGATCATAACTTCTTGACCAACATTTTCTTCTTCTAACCAAAGCTCGTAGTACGTTCTGGCAAAGATGTTACACGCTCTATGCCTGTAATATAAAATGTAAATATTTAATTTAAATATGTACCATCGGCAACAGTGTTAACTATCCATTGCCTGACATGTCATCTCGTTCTATCGCAAGGAATCACCATTTGATGAGAGCGAGAGCAAAAACGGAAATGGATAGTTAACAGTGTGGCCGTGTGTACGCACGAAAAAATATGATGTTCTTTTTTGTTTATAATGATGATGATTTAAGCTTAAGCTCATCATCATTCATCATCATCAGCATCTCAGCCATAGTACGTCCACTGCTGACCATAGGCATCCCTCAATGCTTTCCATGTAGCCCGGTTGGTAGCGGCCTGCGTCCAGCGCCTTCCTGCTACCTTAACGATGTCCTCGATCCACCTTGTGGGTGGACGTCTCACGCTTTGTTTTCCAGTACGCGGCTTCCACTCCAGTGGGCTGAGTGTGAATTTTGTGAGCGCGTTTAAAAAATGTACAAAAATTTTAGTTTTTGAAAGTTTCCCGCTAGGAGCGCTGTACAATCCGTCATACATTTAATGTCATTTTTTGACGCGCTCACTAGTGAGAGCCGAGCGTTTGAAAAAAACTCACACTAGGCCCTCGGAACCTTGCTGCCCCATCGGCTGTCAATCATCATTATCATTTTGTTAAATACATAATAACATCGAAAAATCACACATTTCATGCACCACAAACGCCATACATACCGACTTATCTTATAAAGGTGTATAGATCTGAGACAAGCCATGGCTGCGCGCTTCCTTGCCGCGCATAGCACTCTCTTCCAGTTATTCGATCTTTGTTTAGGCTTAGTAGCCTGGATAGTCCAAAGCAGCATGCACAAACACGTCAAACAATATTTCAGACAATATTAGTTACAATTAGATAGTTTAACACTTTTAGAAAATAAAACAAACTGCTAAACATGACGCTGTATAATGATGGCCTTAGTAAAATAGTAAAGGTCACTTATGTGCGACCAACCTCCTTGGCCGCTAGCCTGGCTGGCGAGAAACTTCTTTTTCTTTTTTGTGTATTTTACGACTGTCACTTTTTTCTCTTCTCTTGACTTTTCTACTGAACTAAGCAATATTATTATGTAATGTGATTTTTATTTTACAATATAACTAGTTCATTTTTACACCACAAAGCCTTTCAATCATTAAGCTTCAGCATTCAGCATTTCGTTCAATGCTTCAATTTCCCGCCAAAAAGTCCATAATTTTAAGGGCAAATTTTGACACTGGCAACCTTTAACTGTCTCATTCGTTTGAGTTGAAAATGAGAGAGATAAATAACAAAACCTATGTAGTCCTATGAAGTAGTTTTTATTTTCAAGCGATAAGACATGGACTCATATGCGACTCTATTGAAGAGGCAGATATTTAAGGCAGATACATACAATTTGTTGCAAAAGAGTTAGTGGGAAACTACAATAACTAATGACAGGCAAATATTATTTAATAAATTCAAACTCGACCTTGAAATCGACAGTTAGATACTCAGATATGTTTGAACGAAGTTCAAAATGGTATTTCAAGCATAGTTTCAGGGTTTTCNTCGTCTGATTCATCCACGAAATCCACGAGCAACTAGTCGTGCCTTTTTAGTTCCATCTGATTTTGTCTTAAATATCCACTTTGTGTATATGGCTTTCTTTCCATGTGGTAACTCTGTCTCTGACCACGTTTGTAGACTTTCTAATGATTTTATTTCACTTTCTATTGCAGTTTTCCATTCTGTACCCTGTNTCCACATATAACACTGCATCACTTTTGTCTTGAAAATCGATTGCAAGTCCCCTCACAAATAATAGCTCGCTCACAGTCATAGCGGCGGCGACATACTCTGCTTCCGCAGTTGAAAGGGCGACAGCTTGCTGTTTCCTGGATGACCATGATATAGGATTTCCTCTGTGATAAATGACCATGCCACTGACACTTTTTCTGTCAGATTTATTACTGGCCCAGTCTGCATCTGAAAAGGNTACACAGACACATCTTGTTCGTACATAGCCGGAAGAGGGAAGAACGTTCTCCCGGAAACAGTTAACTTTTTAATATTTAATACACTTCCAAAGATAATATAATCCTAACACCCACAGCATTTTTACAGAGGCATTGACCACAAAATGGAAGATTTTAAATGCTATTTAAAAGTTTTTGTTAAACGTATCGATAACATTTAATACTTAGTGTTTGGGTTTTTTGTTGAGTTCGAATACTCGCACAGTACCTACCTACCTACCTATAATCATTTAATAAATTAATTGACCAAAACACGAATTAAATTGATTGTGGTAAAGAATTTTTTGTAGTTTTTCTGCAAACCTGACCGCTAGGGTTTGATTGAAACATGAATCAAGAAAGTTTCAACCAGGTGCACCTAAAATGAAACAAAGCTTAAGTAGATACTTGTATTTTTTTAAGATGTTGATTGCCTATAGCAAGAAACCTTTTAGCCAAATGACGTCCACTGCTGGACAAAGGCCTCCCCCAAGGATTTCCATAACGACCGGTCTTGCACTGCCCGCATCCAGGCTCTTCGCGCTACCTTCACCAGATCGTCGATCCACCTAGTGAAAAGCCTGCCCACCAGCTACGTCTTCCTGTTTTATTTATCAGTATGATGGATGACTACAATTTCTGGAAATTAGGGAATAAAATAACGCAAAATGTGATCTCGCATCGCATCATAAGTGCTTTAGAAGTTTTAAAATGTCTGTTCTTTTCAAAATAAAATCAAAAGCTCCGTAGCAAGAGCATGCCCTCTCTATTACTAGAGGCAAATGGAATTAGAATTTTCCTTTTATGACATCCACAGAAAGATAAAAAGTATTTTTAAATTACTTGCGTGTGACAGCCCTGGGAAGACGCCATTAATGACAGCTCGAGTTGTAGGCTGCGACTGCGGTGTGCTGCGTCACCGTAGCGGACGAACTAGTCGCGCGCCCTGGCTTCACTTTAGTGTGGTAGACTCATTGATAGTTTACTATCAAAGTAGTGGTATCGATGATGTCTTCGAAAAATGACGTTTTTTGTGGCTGAATAAAACATCATTATCATTTCATTGTATTCAGGATATCGAGAGTGCGATGAGGCATTTTCAGCACTAGCATAGCAATGATAACGGCAAACTATCGATAGAATTACAAAAATAACCAAAAACTATCGATAAATTATCAGAAATATTATTGTTTTTGGTAACTATTAGGATCAATATCAGACGTAAAACCATCGACAGTAGGTATATTACCTTACCAATTTTATTGTATGTAATCGATACTATAACACATGGCGATACTATCGATTAGACTACCAGTATTTACTATCGATAGTGTACTAACTATCATAAAGCAACACTAATCGTAGTCGTAGCGGACAAAACTAGTCGCGCGCCCTGGCTTCACTTGACTCACGGTTACGTACACACTGGAGATAATTACACATTAATTACTACAACATGCTTGTATTGTATTATTACTAAGGGGGCAGGCGAGTGTTTGTTGACAAATACTATGATTAATAAATATCAAAGGATTGTGTACTTTTTCTAACTAGGTAACTGTTTAAGTTTTGTGTTTGACTGCTCAGTTCCAGTGCTTGTTTTGGTCTAGCGCTCAACTCAGTGCCTGGGGTATGGTAGTGGCACGGGAGGGGAGAGCACACCAGTACAAATCTGAAGGAGATCTGGGCCCCGATTGTGCTAAATATTTTCAACTACAACGCGACTAGACGACGAACGAAACTCCCAAATTCGTATCGCGGTGTCGCTTTGACAGCTAAGTAGGTAGGTAGTTCAAACGAAAACAAAACGCAACTGCTTCTTTGTGTAAAAGCCCGTAAAAGCTGAAAGAAAGCTACTTTTTCTCAAACTCAAGTCAAACGCCTTCACGAATTTGCTGTTTTAGTGAAAAAATAAGGTGTTCGAACTTTTATTGGAAAGTGATTAAATCCGTTGTTTCGTCTTTGTTGCGCGTGAACTTTACCGCAATACCGAATTTGCACCTCAGCTGGAATGAAAAACGGAGCGCAACTGGTGAAGAAGCGCCAATGTAGGTTCTTATTGGAGACGTTAAAAATTAGAAAGAAAGAAAGAAAGAAAGATACATTTATTAGCTACAATGGACATCACACAAATACAGGCAATTACATAAGTAGACATGACAGTGGCACATAATAATAAAAGAAGAAAAAAATAAAAACAAGAGTAAACTGAGCTGATTGAGCAGTGCCACCCATTCACCAACAAGATGCCCACTGCAACGGGACCCCACTCAGCATAAATGCCGTGGCCCACGGTGACGAAGGCCACGGCGCTGGTTTTCAGTGTGCCCCATGCCGAGTGAGGGTCACGGACCATTGGTAAAATAAATAAAATAGTAAAGTAAATTAGCGCAATCGGGGCACTGAAATCTCACTGATGACGTTTGACCGTCACAAAAACACCCGTGCCGTTCCCTTACCTCAGGCACTACTTAGTTTGATATGCTGTCAGCTAAGGCAGAGTTGCACCACCTAACATTGACCGTAACTAAATAAATAATAAATAAATATCCTTGGACATTTTACACTGCGCTTCTAGTCCCAAACTAAGCAAAGCTTGTACTATGGGTACTAGAGAACGGATATAAACATACTTAAATCCTTTTTTTGTAAATACATACTTATTATTGAATGATCAAACGAACTTACCAAGTGAAGTTCGATCTAAATTATCCTGTTTTCGCCGAAGAGATTTATTTTACCATGTAGTACCCCTGTACGACAACCCAATCCGCACACAATATTCAGCGTAGTAGTATTAAAAAACAAAAGAGCGGGNGTCTGTCACGCTTTGGACGATGATACTTCTCGCTTTTGCATCCATGAGTTTCATCTTCTCATCACAGTCTACTATTTTCTTTAAATCCAAAACTTCTTAACAGAAGTTTTGGTCATGTCTAACGACCTTTTTCTGCGAGTATGCATTTTATCCTGAAAATCCAGCTGTCGTATGCCCCTGCACTCAATTGCGGTAGCGGCGGGTTGCTACTTGACATCGCCATTTTTATATTTCACAAATCCGCTTTTTCCCGAATAATCTACAATTAATACTTTCCCTAACTCTAACTAACGGGTGTCTGGGCCCATAACCTATCAGAACTTGTGTTTCTTTAATGAAAAGACCGATAGTTAGCGAGATAAGCATTTATTATTCGGGATCTTACACAGACACATCTTATTCGTACATAGCCGGAAGAGGAAAGAGCGTTCTACCGGAAACAGTTAACTTTTTAATATTTAATACACTTCCAAAGATGATAATATAATCCTAACAAAAATAATAAAATAAAGTCAACGAGAACCTGTCAATGTGTCTCTAAAGATACATTCAAAATTGAAAGTAAATTATGTATTACGTATCTGACAATGTGCATTTCGAGATACATTCGGACAATCCGCATTGTACAGAATAATTATTTACAAGTTTTGGGATGAAAAAACAGCACTATCATCAAGAAACATTTATTTACTATCCGTATGTATTACTACAAATAATTACCAATATTCTTTAAAAAAAAACCGGCCAAGTGCGAGTCGGACTCGCACACCGAGGGTTCCGCCGTACAAACGTAGCGGTTTACAATTTATGACGTATTAAATCAAATTAGAAAGAAAGAAAGAAAAAATGTTTATTCAGTATCATCGACAATACACTTGCAATACTTAACATTATTTAATGAGAAGGTAATTACAATGATACTGAAAAGGTATCCACTCAGCATGGTGTCGTAGCATCTCAGTAGATAATGCCACGACGCTGGTCTTCCGTGGACACCCAAACAGGGAGAGCACTACTGAGCACAAAAATTACTTATTAGATATCGTTCAAACCAATTGCATGGTAATGCGTAATGCATATCATATATTTTTTTTAGTTTTAATATTATCTTATTTTGGAACTTACAGAGAGGGGACACATTTTAATCATCAAAATATTTAGATTGAATGACGATTGTGTTGGTCTTTGTTTTGGTTTAACTAGTTACTGTGCCTAAAAATTTTAAAAGGTTTCGGATTTTTCTGTTAGGTTACCTTAAGCTATTGTTTCATACCAAAATTCAAGATTTAATGTCAGCGGGAAGTAGTCTTTAAGTTTTGATTCCGTTGCGTTTGATTATAGGTTATGCATTTATGCGTTGATTTAGATTTTTTCACAGTTTAGAGGCAATTAGATTTAAGAAGTGTTTGATATGAATTTCAACTTTAATATCTCTACGCGTTCATGTGAAAAAGGGTAGGTAGTAAGTTTATAATTATTAAAAAAATATTTTATGTCATGTAAGCAAAAATAATATTTTAATATTTTATGTAACTTCAAATTTATCATTTTCACAATTTTCCCTTTATCTGTACTTTATAACGTTGCTTCCGTGCCGAATTTCAAGATTCTGAGTTCACGGGAAGTACCTTGTAGGTTTTGATTCCCTAGCGTGTGACGGAAATTCGTCTAAGGTAAACTGCTGTATCTTTTGATCGCGTTAACTTAGAAGTTTGATTTTTTCACTGCTTAAAGCGACAATAGACTTAAGTATTTGGTATAAATTTCAATTTGATACCTTTATTCGTTCGTGAGAAATAAGGTAGTAAATTTCATTTTATTAAAATATTTTTATTATATTATATAACTAAAAAATGAGATTTTCGCAATTTTTCCTATATTTGCATTATATGACAATGCTTCATTCCAAATTTCAAGATTCTGAGTTTACGGGAAGTATCCTGTAGGTTTTGATTCCTTTGCGAGTGTCGAAAATTTGTTGAAAATATCGACATAATCGGCTGTATCTTTTGATTGGCTTGGCTTAGAAGTTTGATATTTTCACAGCTTAAAGGGACAATATATTCGACTTGAGTATTTCATGTGAATTTCAGCTTAATACGTCCACGCGTTCTTGAGATAAAGGGTCTTGAGAGACAGACAGACGGACAACAAAGTGATCCTATAAGGGTTCCGTTTTTTCCTTTTGAGGTACGGAACCCTAAAAACACCGGAATTAATCAAAATTATCAGCCGGTGCGTAGACGTCTGTCAACGGTCTGACATTTTGCATATTACTGTTAAATCTGTGCAGCCTGTATTGATTCTATTGGCTCTGTGCACGATTATAGCGCCAACTAGCGTCCACAACTTTGTGGGCTCTGTCACATTGACATTTAGGTCGTTTATTTGCAGGGTTCGAAAATATCCGATATCTTCTATATATATACAGTGTGTCCGGGCATGTAGTGATCAAACTTTAAGGGCGTAATCTAAAGACAATTTTATCGACGAAAATATTTCAAAGAAGAACGGTCACGCCCCATACAAAAAAAACCCAGACCCGACAGAAACAAGACATACCTCAGTTTTTTTGTCATGTCTTAATTAGTTNGCCCCTTTCGGGGGCGCCCACCACTTAAGCACAACTCCGTCGAAGTCGAAAACATAGGAGAGTCTTAATGGGCAACCACTGAAGCCATTAAAGCAAAAAATCTTTTGTAGGAATTATTTCCGATTTAATCAATTTTTGTGTTTAATTCTACTGGCCTAATTACAAATCACACAAGACAAAAAAAAGAAACAGAAAAAACGACCTAATGTAGGCGGTCTTAACGATACAGAGCATTCTCTTCCAGACAACCTATTTATTTTATTTTTATTAGGATTAAATCTCAATTTTTATTCGTATTTAAAGCGGATATGCCAACAAAAAAGACTACTTTGATGTAAAGATTGCGTGCGTTATAAATTACGCTTACACATTTGTAAATACAACAAAAATTTTAAATAGTTTGCTACTTGTTTTCAGTATGTCTTTCAAAATAAAAATACGCTATAGTAAAAGTAAAAATAATATTAAAAAATCGTTGCGTATTTCCGAAAAATACATTTTAGCGACATCTAGTGCCTTTAGTTAGTACTACGTGGTAGTTAATATTTTTTGCTATTGGCAACATTGACGTATTGCAGAAAAAATATTTCCCCTAAAAGATGGAAAAAGAATAAAATAACGTCCCAGTTTTGATATTTATTTACTCGTTAAAGAAAGAAATTACTGAGAACTTAAGCAGAAAAAAAGGTAAAAAATATAGTTTTAATTGTAAAGGCATTTTCATTACCATAATGAAAATAATTATGAATGCCAAAATCCTAAATGTTACGTGGTAATTTCTACACTCTATTCAAATAGTTCTTCGCAAAGGACAACATAATTATGGTTAATTGAATTATCTGGGTTAGCTAGTTTAAATACTACCATAAAAATATTTAGTGGCAATTTTTCTGGGTTAGCTAGTTTAAATACTACCATAAAAATATTTAGTGGCAATTTTTTTTTTGCACTTGCAACACCGAACTATATGTCAAACAATAGATGACGCTACGGACGACGCGCTTATTCTACGAAAAACGCTCCTGTGCTACCTAATAATCATTCATGATTTTGAATCTTATCCCTGAAACAATAAGACAGAAAATCATTTGCTTTTGAAACGGTAATAGGACACGATTAAATGCGTACCAATGTACCGCTTCACTTTGAATGGTGTGATGGGAAATGGTACAACTTGTTATTATTAAACCAAGCATAACCTTTTATTCGGAGTTTCGATTTATTTTAAATTCCAAACAATAGAATCTTCCACGAGACAGTTTAAATGCTTCAAAATCGAGTGTTTTAAGTGAAAATACGTGTGTATAAAGCCAAAAAGGTTAGTTATTCATTCATAACTATGGTTAATTCTGTGTCATAATTAGATCAATTTCATTGTAAGCGGAGTTTAGTGGCATGTGCAGTTATTTCATGAGATCGGCCTTATTGTTTCACTGTTTTACGTATTTAAAACGCCATTTTGTCGATATTCATGTGTTTTTGTGTTAATTTTCTATCGTGTCTCGTGTTTTTATCACTGGGTTTTAAAATTTGAATAACGAATGGTAAGTAGTATTTGTTTTTTCGTGGTACGGCATTTCGGTTCAGCGGCCTGTATTTCCGTAGTAAAGGAAGGAGGATTTTATGGAAATTCCGTGTCTATTTTAACGAAATATCAATGGAACTACAGATTATTGTTAAAATCTGTCAATCTTTATGGATTTTGCGCTGAAATATGCATAAAATATAATTCATTCTACGCCATTGCAAAGCAAATTATTTAATTAAGTACCATGTGGTATAGTGGTATTTTTACACTCATAGTATTTGTAGTATTGTAAACAAATAATACATAGTACTATATTTATGTGTCTCTCTCTTTCACACGCACCTGTCTCACTCTAGCTCCATGCTGGATTGGGTGGGAGTATTTTTTCCTTATTCATTCATAAATAGTAGGTACAAAATGTTCATTAAATTAAATAATTTTAACAGCTTAATT